>NW_020171382.1:0-253825 GCF_001481775.2 Trichoderma gamsii | reverse complement strand
ACTTCTGCTACTTCTGCTACTTCTGCTACTTCTGCTACTTCTGCTACTTCTGCTACTTCTGCTACTTCTGCTACTTCTGCTACTTCTGCTACTTCTGCTACTTCTGCTACTTCTGCTACTTCTGCTATCTCTGCTACTACAAGCAGGATTATGCACAATTTATGGTTGAGCTATATCCCAATCTTCGTCAACGACGCCCAAAAGCGAGAAAAGGTTCATGCTTTCAGAGTTTCCGTCCGTCAACTTGGGCGAAATTGGGAAGGTCTTAGAGCTGGTCATGCGTCGTCGAATATTCGGAGCCATTGTTAACCGGCACTGTTTTGGTGAATTCCAGCGGAGAAGTGACGCGGATTCGGTGGTCCTTGCTACCGGCAAACTTTTCGGTGAAGATTTGGCGATCTCTAAAAGAATCGGCGGAGATGTGATGGATTTTTGGAAACGATTCAATGGTTCTTGACAGGAATTCTAGAAACTTATCGGTGATAATCTGGTAATTCGAGCTCTGATGAATGAATTTGCGAGTGTTCTGCACCAACACTGTGAGAAATAAATAGTTGTAAAATGCTCACGGTCTCAGAAGTATTGAGTTTGTGAAAAGAGGGGGGGGAAAGAGGCAAGGAGGATAGGAGGCGTGCTGTAAGTAAGCAGGGCACGTGAGGAATCGTTGTCACTCCTGCCTGCGAAGCTTGTGGTTAGGATGCTTGTTTCTTCTAGACTTGGTAGGTACAGGTAGTATATAGAAGATAGTAATTACAGCCTAGTACTTAATTTATAGCCTCGCACACTATATCCCTTGTATTTTCCTTCAGGCAGGCAGGGCCGTTGGTTGTCTTCAATGGTGTCATACAGGACAAGTAAAGGTGAGCGGCAATAGAGATTCCCCTAGTACCTTGACAGGTAGGTAAAAGCCATTTGTATGAGGAAAGATCGGGCATTCCGCAACCCAATTCTATCACCAATTCTATCACTCAGCACTCTAGTTGCAAATAGCCTACATGTTGAAGGCAACTACTGCTTTATGCTGACAAGGCAGCCAGTCCTCGCATAAAATGTTCATTACCATATAACACTTAAAGGTAGGGGCAGCAGGAGAAGATTGAGATGGTTGTCACTTCGTGCCATTAGTCATGACAGGAATACTTAGATACTGAAATAAGCCTCATCATTTGAGATAGTGGTATCCTTCATACTTCTCTCTAGGATTATAGCTTGTTTGTAGAGAGCAATAACTATTCGGGAATACGCTTCCATTCCGCTATACTTCGCAGCAAATATAATTCGGTTCCCAATGCCATCATAAACAAAATCTCATTCGCAGAAACTAATCATCACTGAATTCGTCGTCCCAGCCTCCCGGTCCCTTTACAGAAGGCACATAGGTGCCACTATTATCATCACCAAGCTGGGCAGCATGCCGATGCGCTGCAGTACCACTTTCGCTATAATCAGCCGCGACATTCTTGGAGGCGACAATCTTGTCGTCGTGTGAAATCTCAAAGTCCAAAGAGACGCCGTTGGAAGTCATCTTGATCACATAAGCGAGTCGCCTGATAACGCGGCCCTTGTTATTTGTCCATGTAGGCAGATCGTCGAATTTGGGGATCCTCGACCAGCGCAACTGGCAGAGCTCTTTGACTGTCTCGTCGCATCGTCCTGATGGTTGCAAGCTGTTGGAGTAAATGAGATTTGTAACGATTTCGCTGGCCGGTGATTCAAAGTCCTGGTGGAACTCTAGTTCGATGGCTTTACCCACGGTTATAGTCTCGCCCTGGATGGCCGTTAGTAGTGTCCCTTCATTTCAGCTACATATGATGCTAATCACTTACAATACGCAGAAACCAGGAGGCTTGGTCGGCGGCCATGTACACTCGCGCAACCGGACACCATTCTCGATCCTGAATGCTGTGTTCCTTTTCATTCCATGGGACGACGTTGCACATGGTACCGTAGCTGGCTCTTGCGATTCTTGAACAAATCGCAGATTCTGTAGCACCAGCAGATTGTTCGAGTCCTCTGATGGCCGCACCGCGACAAACTGCTGTCCAGCTATATCATTGGAATAGAATAAAAGTCAGCCTCATCTAGAATTTACAGTGTCAATCTGTACTCACGGTCGTGCTCCAGAGCTCTGTAAAATCTCTACTTTGCCTCTGAGGCCTTCGGCCAAGCAGTTATATAGATAATGGCATCGTCCAAAACCACCAACCAAGATTACAAACTAGTAATCCATGTCAGTATTTTATTTCATCAAACAGCTCAAATCCATTTCCATACCTTGGGTTGCTTCTTGTACCGCCTCTTGACTTCGCTGACTTGAGCTGCTACAAGCTCCACAACTTGGCTGGTTATCGGTTGAAAGACGTTGACAATTTCATAACTATTAGATGTATTAGTAAATGGCCACTATAGGAGGTATAGGAGGTATCTATCGGTCTTTGTAAAGGGGCTTACTTGTGTATGTTGATATCTGAAGAAACGTATTGTTCGTGGTCTCTCTTCCGTGAACTGATGGGGGCTTGTATAGACCACATGCGGCCATCGTTGCTAAATTGTGGTTTTATGCCATTCTCCCATTCATTGTTCATAAGACGAGCTATTCCGTCTTCTCCAAGTTTGTCCCAAGTAGTTGGGGGAATCTTTTGTCTAAGGAGATCTCGGAAACGTTCGTCCACAAACGTAGCGCCACAGAGCTTTCCTATAAAATTGCATGAGCTGCATGAGCCTGAACAAGAAAAGAAGATGTAATGCTTACCATCTCCTCTAACGCTTTCTTTGACTCTCATTGGAGTTTTGCTAATGATAGTATAGGTAATCACATCCTGTGAAGCAAATGAGCTGTGTTAACGTTCAATTGGACTGAATTACTTACTACAGTACCTCCACCAGCGTCACAGACGACAAAATGATCACCAGGCTATGAGACCATCTAGTTAGTGCGGTAATGGTAGTCTCAGTAGCAGTGAGAATATGCCTTACCACCATATCTGCCCTATCAGACAGATCTTGCAAAGCTGCCAGGGCCGCCGCTTCAGGCTCTGAGATAAACTCCAGCGCAGTATCGAAGACGCCACGAAGGTTCAAAATTCCTGCTCTTTCAATGGCCTCTTTCATGCGGAATTGGGCATATGCAGGCCAGATTGCCGGCAGCGTGACAACCACTTTGAACGCGGAGACGTCGACGATGGATGCTCCCTCAGCTCGCTCAATGCAACTAATGGTGTACTGCCATAACTCTCGAAGGTAGTTGCTGATAACATCCACAACATGTGTGTCGGATTTTTCCAGCGAAGTCATTGCAGCTTTGAGATGTTCTGAACTTCTTTGATACTGCGGAATGTCATCCCTATCGAGGAGGCAGAGCTTGAACCATTGGATGGAAGCTGATCCCAATGGAGCGACGTAGCCCCAAAGAGGAGCACCATCTTTCTCTTCGCGCGAGATGATGGTTGGCACTTTTTCCTTGTCGCTGTTGAAGTTGAAGCGAGACTTCCAGCTCGTGATTATATTGATTTGATCTGGCCGACTGGATCGAGCCCAAGCGACACCGGAGAAGCTACATGTGATACAGCATCAGTATCAGAAACCGCCTCATCGCGATGGAACAGACGCACGTGGTTCCAAAATCTATGCCAATGACAATTGTAGGGTCTCCTCCAGAGGCATTCTGTGTCCCTCTGTTAGCACCTCTTTGTTTCCGATTAGTTCTAGCCATGATGGGGGCTTCTCAATTTGCGTTGTTGCGAACAAGTATTAAGTGATGTCAAGGTAATAGCCGGCAGGGCAAAAGAAGGTGTGTTGAGTTGAAAGAAGAAGAAAAATAGAAGCATTGGTAAAGCAAAAGTCACATAAATTCGAACGCGTGTTTCACTGCCTTGTCAGTTGGCAGCCATCTGGCAGAAAGCTCTGCACGTTACAACCCCCACTGTGAATTACCCTCTTTGCGTTTCTGCCTCTTCTCTCTCTTTCTTCTCACTTTTTAATTTTGCCCATGGAATTTTTTTCTGGAGCGTGATAGAGCATCGACATCCAGACACGCTGAGGCCAGCTCTTCTCTCATCCGAGATATTACGATACAATGCCGCCACGAGGTATCGACACTCCTGGCAAAGGACGCGGTAATGAACACCTGTTTGACAACTCGTTTTCATTCATCTAGTCGTATCAGTCCAAATAAATAGAGGCTAACCTTCGAGCAGGATTTTCCGAATCCTCGCAAGTCGATGTCGAGAATCTAGCTACTGAGACGCCAACCGCGCCATCTCTGCCACGAGCTCAAGATCAAGAAGAGTACCAAGATAGTGACGGTGAAGATCAATCTGTTACTGACGGAGCGGATGGAACTTATCAAGAAAGCATCACTTCCAACAAGCCACGTATTATACTTCAACCTTCTCGATGCTTGAGATCAAAGGCGGCCAAACAAGCGCCAACGCAACAAGGACTGCCGACACCGAGTCAGATTGAGACCCCAAATTCGAGGAAAAGAAGTGGTGAGAAACACGATGATGCAACCGCACGGCCTGAAAAGCGCGGCAAGAAACCTGCGGTCGATCCTAAAATTAAAAAGTATGAGAAGGCTTTTGATGAATGGCTGGATGACTACAAGTCGAAAACTCAGAGTCTTGAAACTCTCAAAACCAAGAACCAAGAACTGCACCGTGAAAATGATTCTCTGAAGAAAGATCTCAAGCAATTACACCAAGATCAGAAACGAAAAGAAGTGTCGCAGCAATCACATATCGCCCAGTTACAAAGCGAGTGCAGTAAGCTGAGAAGAAAGCTAGAGGCTGCTATCGATGCTGCTAAACAGGACTCTGGCAAATATACCAAAGTGTCGGACTCTGATATTGCTGCGGGATGGGGGAGATTATGCTTCAACATTCGCGACATAGTCTCTCAGTGCTTAACCAACCGTCCCGCCAATGAGTGTGACGAGATTGAGACTTTGATGAAACGAATGAAAAAGTTCCTGCCTCTGTCCCGGTGCAATGTTGCCAGTCTACGAGTTGCTGTACTTCGACGATCGATATGGTATACAATCAAATCCGCTGTATTTTCGGGGATGCGGCCTATCTGGTACGGAGAAGCTGGCCAGACGTTGACACAAATCTTGCTTATAGAGGGTAATTATTCCTTCCCTTCCCATCTTACACAAATTGACGCGACCAGCTAACACGTCTCCTCCCATAGGCCAAAGATGTTTCAATAAACCTCACTGCCTCAAAATGCTCAGCCAGATGAAATTTAGAGCGATTGCTGGTCTCAATGATGGCCCTCAGCTCTATGAAAGAGCCAAAGGAGCCACGCTTATACTGGTTGAAGCTGCCAAGATCATGCTTTCCCCATTCATCCAAGATTCGATGATGGATCAATTTGAAGCCAAGATGAACAAGTTGATTATGGACGCAGTTGATCTTCAAACCATGATGATGAGTTCAAAAGCCATTTACTTCCTGCGGTGGCTTGGAGATGATGATGGCGCGCAATTCACCCCTTATAACCGAGAAATGATGGAATCCATGCAAAGCGATGTGGACACCTACACATCTCGATATTTTGTGGAGTTTGTCGAAGCGCCGGCCTTGATAAAATATGGCAATGCAGATGGCGAGGATTTTGAGTTTCATATGATCCTTTGGAAGTCTTCGGTCATACTTAGAGAACTGGAGGTCATACCTAATTCGGACGATGGGTCTATGCATATGGCGGTATAACCTGATGAGGGCTGTTGGCGAATGCTGCAACTGGATAGAGAACAAATGGGGTTCATATGTATCTGTGACATGATATTTGATCTGGAAAACGGCTCGCTATATAACAGATTGACAGTACTTGGGCGTGGAGCCAAACAAGGAGAAGTGATTACTGAAACGCATAAGAATAAAGAACATACGTGATATATATCATCGAGAAGAGCGTGATTTGAAGTTCAAGAAATTGTCAAACAAGAGACAACAAATAGCGGTGTCACATAACCATGATGGGCCCTAGCCTCGCCATTATAATAAATTTATTATCCTGCAAGATCATTTCCTGCAAAGCGGTGTATACGCAGCAGCAGCCGTTCTAGGGAGTCTATACGACGTCGCTGTAGCTGTAGCTTTCATTTCTTCGCTGAGTAGATCCTGGGAACTAAATAGAGAATGATTGCAAAAGCCTTATTTTAGAAGAAGAAAAAGAAAAAGAAAGAAAAAATAAACTAATCATCAAATCGTAAGCCTCGACTCCATTGACGGGGCGTTACTGCATGTTGTCTGGTGATTATATGTATATACTCCGGCTATACATTTACCTACCAATTGTCTTGTGTCTCTGGTCGTCTGATGCCTTAAATGCGAGCCAGCCATTCGGAACCCAACATTATCGCTTAGTATTGCAGTATCATCTGTTTATTTGCTTTAGCTTATTGGGATCTTGCTTGTGATTGCTTGGACAATTATAAATCTGATTATGGGATTTGTCGTCCTAAGCATTGCAGACATAACCAGCGTAGACTCGGATAAATATCATTTTATCTTGGAGAGCAAAGACATGCGCTATTCTACTTGCGTTCGTAAACACTCGCGTGAGTAACTGTTGCTAAAGCTAGCAGATCTTGGATTGATTTGGCCATGGCTTATGCAAGAGATCGTGGGAGGCTGAACCATGATATGTAGGATAACAGCATACTGTAGCTAGCAAACTTTGCGTAGTTCTCATAAAGATTGATATTCAGCGCCTCAATTTCATGATTCAGATCCCAGCTGTAACTCGTATCGTAAATTAAAGCTATTTACTACTACCTCTACTACCTCTACTACCTCTACTACCTCTAGCTATATATGTATTGACGTATTATATCTTATATAGACGAATTACTTCGTCGCGCCGTGGCTAGGTTTCAGTATGATAAAACTGAGTTGCTAAAACTTGGGTATTCCTCTTCTTCTTCTTGTCAGCGGTATCTCTTCTACAAGTCTGTCGAGTTGCGATTCTAGACGATGGAATCTATTATATAGTTTGCTTGCTCTTTTTGAATCTAAGCAGCATCTTACGGGTAATTGTTGATTATGCACCGGTGATGTAACTCCGTGCGCGGCTTGCGATAAGCCGCGCTTATCTCTTAGGTAAATGCAACCATCATCAATTGTTCGTGTATCAAACTATCAAATAATCCTGATTTGTCTTCCTACCAAAGCCCAGTAGTCTCCTTTTCGCAGTCTGCGTAATCGTAAACACCCAAGCCAAATCAGTCCGCGTATGCTAAATCCGAGTGCTGGTTGAATCATTCGGCCTTCACACCGAAAAATCTCATCTAATCTCATTCCATATCGCGCTTCTCAGTTGCAGTTACTAGCGAGAGCACCGCAGTGGCCATAATCAATGCCGATATTCTTCGACGCCACGACTTGTCCTTTGTAGACAATCTCAAAGTCTAAAGTTACGCCATTTGATGTCATCTTAGTGTCAAAACAGAATCGTCGAATAGTTCGACCTTTAGAATTGACCCAAGTAGTCAGTTTGCTGAACTTAGGCACAGTCGACCAATGGAGGTTATAAAGCTTCTTGACTGTCTCATCGCATCTCTTCGGTGGAGTGGCAGAGGTCGAGTAGATGAGTTCTGTGGACTGCGACGAGATTGAATGTGTAAGGTCTGTATAAAATCCTTTGGAAATGAAATCGCCCACTGGAATGGTTTCCCCCTTGATAATTGTTAGTATATTTCAAGTTTTAACGACTCGCTTGAGGGCTGTAACTCACGATGCGCACAAACCAAGAAGTCTGGTTTACAGCCTTATATGCCTGATCTATATCAGACCACTCTTTATCTCTTATATCGTGGTCCTTCGCGTTCCATGGCACACGATCGCATTTCACACCGTAGCTCATCCTGCTAATCCTTGACATGACCGTAGAGTCCCTTGTACGATCGGACAGCTCAAGCCCTCGTATTACTGCTCCTCGGCAGACAGCTGTCCAGCTTCATCGTGAAAAGGAAACTAAATGTCAGCTTCTTATTATTACCAATACGTCAATAGCCACTTACGGTTCTGCGCCCTGGCTCTGTAGAACCTCAATTTTCCCCACAGGCCCGTTCCTGCGGTTCAAAGCGTCCTGCATTTCCGTGAAAAGGAAAGGTTGCCGACCAAACCCACCAACAAGTACGACAAACTAGAAAAGATATATATGAGTACTTTGGTAGTATTACCAGATAATAGCAAAACCGTACCTTTGGTTCTTTATTGTACTTGTCTTTGATGGCCTTCACTTGGTTATCCACAAGATGCTTGATTTCAGCCACTATTGGCTTGAATATCTTTTGCACATCTTTGCTATTTGTTTAAGCGGGTTAAAATGATCCAGCAGATTAAAAGCGCTTGGTATAAGAATACCAGCTTGAGAATACTCACACGTCAAACTTGATGTCTGAAAAACGAAATTCATCATGAGTTCGCTTAGGTCCCTTTACCGGGATCTGAATCATCCAGTGTTGGTCAGTGTTACGAAATTGAGGCTTGATTCCGTTCTCCCAATCGTTGTTCATAATTCGTCCCAGTGCTCCAGTCTCTTCAAGGCTTTTCCAGGTATCAGGAGATATCTGATCAAGCTTCTCTCGAAGAATTTCTAGAAAACGTTCGTCCAGAAAGGTGGCTCCGCAAAGTTTTCCTATACATCACATTAGTTGCTAATCAAAGTAATATCAAGAACGCGACACTATACCGTCTCCCTTAACGCTTTCCTTGACTTTCATCGGGCTCAGCTCGACAACAGTGTAGGTGATGATGTCCTAGCTGTGTGAGATGCGTCAAAATTCAAGACATGATTCCAAGGACTTACTACAGTGCCTCCACCAGCGTCGCAAACAACAAAATGGTCGCCAATCTAGGCCCATACGTTAGCTGATAAATTACAACTAGGATATAAAATGCTTTTACCTCCATATTTGCCTGATTGTACGTGGAAATACCTCTCAGAGTAGCCAATGCCGCAGCTTCAGGCTCTGGAAGAAATTCCAAGATTGTTTGACCCGCGTTTCGAGTGCTCAGAATCCCAGCTTTTTCTATGGCTTCATGCATGCGTATCTGAGCATATATGGGCCATATTGCAGGAATTGTAGCAACGACCTTAAATCTGCAGAGGTCTACCAACTGTCCACCTATAGCTCGCCTAATGTTGATGATGCTGTGTTTCCACAGCTGTCGCAGGTAGTCGCTGATGACATCTACGACGCTCTTTTTCTGCTGTTTTAAAGCAGCTTGAGCAGCTTGAAGCTGTGTTGAGTGACTGACATCGTTGGGAATGTCATCTTCTTCCAAGAGGCAGAGTTTGGACCACTCGATCGAAGATTTTTTGTCAGAAACAGAGTAGCCCCAGAGCATTTTGCCGTTCTCTTCGTATGAGATGATGCTTGGGGTTTTCTCTTTATCGGAACAATGGTACTTGGCTGAATCCCAGCTAGTTATCATGCTGACATTGGCTGGTCGAGTTGAGATGGCCCATGCGATACCTGAATAGCTACTAAAGTCGGTACTTGTGATCAAGTAATAGAGGAGGGTGGACTTACGTTGTGCCAAAATCGATTCCAAAAGCAATGAAGGGATCCTCGTCCTTTGATTGCGAAGAATCTCCGTTGGTGTTTGCCTCATCATGGGTGGATGAAGCCATAGCTGCTGGTCATATGCTGAGTTGAAGTGAGGCAAATGTGCTTCCTGTAGGAGATGAAGAGTGTGCGAAAAGTGGATAGAAGAAAGAGGAGAGTTGAATCACCTTCTACCATCAGTTCTTCAAATAGAAAATAGGGCGGTGGCTCTCAGTCACTTGACCGCATGCGCTCAGCCGCAGGCACCTGGCAGCGCGGATTCACTCTTCTTTCAGTCCAAGAGATAAATTACTACCTACATGTACCTAGTAGCTTTGCCAGCCGTAACTTCTTCATAGCACTCGAGTTTTATGCATCCACCCGCAGGCACCTGATAACACGCATTCACCAATTTTCTTGAATCTTTTGATTCAACCCAGAAGCCATTCAACTCGCCCTATCAATCTTCATTTAGTCCGCACAGCACTTGCTTTTGACCTCACTCTCCCTATTGATCCCGCTGCCTTGAAGTAGCTCCACCAGCTTTCAGAACTGCTGAAGTGCATTCAGGAATAATGCCAGGAGATAGTGCTACGATTTTTCTGAAAGATGGTGAGAACATATCCCGGGGCATCTGTTCGATGCACTTCTATCTTGACTCTCTCGATACAGTCAATAGCAAGCTAACAAATGCATCATGCAGAAGCAGAAGGCGGCGATGACGACAATACTTTGGCGAACAACTCACGAGCAATGACTAGAAGCACGCGTTCGCTTAGAAGCTCGCATGCATCTGTTCATGGCCAAGGATCAGCCGTCTCAGAGCAAGTGCCAGTCCGCCAGCATGAGACTGCAGGAAGCAGGAAGCGAAATCGTTTCGAAAGCGAAGACGAGCTAACAGGGCCTGCGAAACATCCCAGGACACGAACGTACTCTGCTACCGAGGTGGAGAACTGGGAAACTGTCTTCATAGGGATAGCATCTCGTCTGGACCCTGAGGCCGTACGTACCTTACTCGATGATAGTAAATCTCAGATCAAACGGCAGCGCAGCAGAATTGCCCAGTTGAGGGCGCTAATTCAACAGGAGCGAGATGTTCATCAAGGGTTTGAGGAAAATCAGAAAGAAAGATATGCAGCACTTGAAAAAGACTTCAGGGCCCACAAGAACAAAATGGCTTCTATTCTTACAGCCAATGTTGAGGCTTTCGGTCCCAAGATATCAGATGACACCATTGTTGGAGAGTGGAAACAACTCTGTTATAAAGTCCAAAATCTTGTTTGCGGTTATCTTACGGATACCTCGCCCCTTGCAACATCAACTGATTGCATGTTTCCTATGCGGCCCATCCTTTTTCGGCGCCAGCTATGGGTGATAATATGCTATCATTGTTTTTCGGGCCGTATGGAGCACTGGTATGGAGGGATTGGCCAATCGTTGGCACGTAGCATCGACCAGATAGGTAACCAGCCTCTTGATGTCTTTCTCATGATGGCGAATCACTAACCATTCCCATTTGCCAATCAGATCCTTGCGCTCCTCCGAGCTCCCAATACCTGAAAATGATCAGTAACACGAAGTCAGCCTTTGACCCGAACATGAAAGAAGACGAAAGATTAAATGAAGATTTTGAGCAAAATCAGGCTATAACAGATGCAATGATTTGTTTTAAGGATGTCATACCCCATGAACAGAAAGAGGTATTTGAGAGAGATTTTGGGGAGATTATTAAGCAAGCAGCAAATCTTCATCTCGCCATGATGAGGTCAAAGGCTATCTTCGTCGTGCAGTGGGCCGGAAACGATAGTGGAGAAGACGATTGCAGATACGATCCGGAGACGATGATACCTTTGCAAGATGAGGTCAATGCTACTTCATCAAGCCACGCCGTTGATATAAATGAGTCTCCGGGCGTCTGGAAGATTGGAAATGCAGACGGAGAGAACTTCGATTCTGTCATGGTTCTATGCAAGTCCGTGGTGGTCGTCAAAGAACAGAAAACAACAGTAGTCTTAGAATGACGATACCGCAGAAACGGCGTGCCGGGCTGGATAATCTGAGGCTAGGATAAAACTGGACAAAGACCATTTGGGGAAACTATACTACGAAGTAGCTTAGCTATGGCTTGAGAGCAAAAGGCCGCAGAAGACAGACAGATTTTAACATACAGATCCATCTCTATGGGTATGAATTGAGAAGAGAGGCTAAACCAAGATGCTACGTGTTTGACAGACTGCTCTTTTAATCGTGATCTTCCTCCGTTAACCCCGGGCACCCGTCCAACTCAGCATCCGGATACGCCATTTTACACCAAAAGCAATACCAATGTGTCTCTCGCAAATACATAACCAGACGGCTCAGCCTGGTGCCAGGGTCGAGAGCATTGAATTCGTCCAATTCTTCATCCACCTCGTCCAGGTCATCCGCAGTCTCGTATACCGTTTGCTTCTTTCCCAGGGCCTTTTTGTCATCGTCGTCCTCATCGCCGCTCTCGTATGTCGGCAGTCGTGAGAGAGACTGCTCCAAGTCATGTCTCATCCGTCGATCGCGCTCTTTCTCTTCACGGTGCCGAATCAAGCCGCGATAAACAACAGGAAAAGACTTGAGCGGGCGAGATGAAATCGGACGCGGTTTTGAGTCAGACGCTTCTACTTCTGCTTCTGCTTCTTCGGAAGACGAAGTGGCATCGGCTGTGTCTTTTCCAGCCTTTTCATCGTCCAGTCGCTCCGCCGTGCGTTGGGCAGCATGGAGTTGCACTTCTAGTCTAGCGTCCTCTCTCTCCGCTCTCATCCTCTCACGATACTCATTGGGGTCGACTTTGACAGATTTGGCGTCCCTTTCTTCAAAAGCTTCCCGGAGTTTTCTCTTCTTCTCGTTGTCCAAGCCAATGCCGCCACGGTCTTCTTTCATGCTGATTTGGATAGGCTCTGATTTGCTGGAATTTTCGCCGTCTTCAGTCTTTTTCCCCAGACTGCCGCCCTTGAAACCCATTTTCGCCATCATGGCAAGACCTTTACTCTTCTTTGAGCGTGGGTCATCCAGCAAAGAGGTTGAGAGAGCCTTTTCTCTCGCAGCAGCTTCTTCTTGAGCGAGCTCTGCCTTGGACTTTATGACGCCGCGAGCGCGGGATTCTTTCTTGAGACGCTCAGCACGCTGAACTGAAGACTCTGTAGTGGGAGCGGGATCGTCGAACGTCATGTTCATGTAATCGTCTTCATCGTCTTCACCAGACATTTTGGCTATATGCTCTGAATTTGGACTTTATGGCACAGAGTTCGTTCCCTTGGTCGAATTACTGCCTAGAAATCGAGTATTTAAAAAGTTTAGAGAGCAATTGAGGAAGCAATTTATAAAGTAAGGGATTTGATATTGAGCTTTTGAACGCGCTCTTCTTACGCGGACCAAGCAGACATGGCATACAAGAAAGCACTACGGAGGTTGAAATCTGAGGTGTGGCGTAGCCTGTGGCGCAGGATAACAGAGGCAAGCTTGTGCTCACAGGCATACAAGTAGCGAAACAAATGCTGTTTTTCACCAATTTGGCTTTCTGCTAGCCTTTCTCAAAAGAAGCAAAAGGAATAGGTTTTAATTAAGTACCATTAGTATATACTACTGCTGTTACTGCTGTTACTCCCTTGTATAATTGACAATTAAATCATAAAGTACATGTATTAATGGATTTGATTGTTTAATAGAGACTAGCTGCCTTGTTGAATACAGCTGAGATGCCGGATGCTTTTCTCTTTTTCAAATGTATCAAAAGGTAAAGTACAGCTACTACTTGGACATTATCTGCAGTAACGCGTATTGAGATCTGCAACTTGATTCCCTCGCTTCCACTAGTAATATTCCCACTCCTTGCATCTTCCCGCTGACTGTCCTCGTATTACATTTAATTGAACTTGGTCTACAGTACTTATTCCCATGGATTGCTGCGCCACCTTCTTTTCTCGCCCTACTTGGCTGTTTCAGGCCTTTTTCTCAGCGAGTTACTGGCCCCTTGTACTGTGAACAAAAGACGCTGAGAGGAAACAGCAGGAGAAGTCACTTCTAAATTACCGGTTCCCTTCCCACCCTCCAGCCACCCGATTTTCCGGCGGTCAAGGCGCTTGTCTTTTTGCGTCTCCAACGGGCGATTTTCATCTTTTCTCCACTCTGCGGCCGTCTTTGAAGCTCTTCAGCTGCACCTCATCGCTGCATCCTGCATCCCGCCCTGCTGCACGGATGTCCGCACGAGAAGCTCCAAGTGGGCAAAAGTGGGAAAAACAAGATAGCGAGAGTGACACAGGAGCCAGATCGTAGACAAGGTAGAGAACCAGGGAAGCGAAAAAGGTACCGTCTGTGCCTTTGCATACACGCAGGGATTGATTAGATTGGTTGGGGGCCCTGCTTTGATTCTCTTACTGTTTACAGTAAAGCTGGTTGCCATACCTAAGCTGAGCCCTTGCCTTGCTCTGCTACAGGCCGGGACTTCTTTCAGCGTATTGCTTTGCGATTTGTTTTGTTACAACCACCTCTTCTCAATCGCGTTGAATCACCCAAGCGAGCGCCCGCTTCGAGCAGAGACAGACGATACTGTCGATCTCTCTTGTCTTAGTCTTCAGCAGTCAGTGACCTCGTTATACTGTAGCGCAGCAGCAGCAAGGCTCAATGCGCTCATCCCTCAGCTGAGCGCCGCCCGCTTCCTGAAACAGCGTCATCTTCGTTAATTTTTACCTGCTTTGCTTTGCTTCTTGACCTTTCTTATTTACTGTCTCATATCAACCAAAAAAAAATCACTCCTGATCACCATCATGGGTTCGTCAAGCGTCTTCGGCGACGCCTTCAGTCAAAGCGGCCGCTCGTCTCGCCACCACACAGCCAGCCGCCGTCACAGCCACAAGAAGCGTCGCTCTCGCTCCGAGTCGCGCTCGCCGCCGCCGCGCTCCCGATCAAGATCCAGGTCCAGATCCAGATCCAGATCTCCCCGGAGCCGTGGTTCGGGCTTCTTTGGCGGCGAGGGCAGCAGCTATCGCAAGAACAATGGCTCGCGCGGCTCGTTCTTCGGCCTGGGCGGCAACAACAGCCGCTCCAGCTTGTTTGGAAACCGTACGTGTGCCCTGTTTTGATGATGTCTATCATATAGTACCTTAGCTAACAATGAAATCGCCTTCAGGCCGCCCTTCGTACTATAAACGCTCTCCCCGCGAGGGCTTCCTGCAGCGCTGCCTCAAGCAGCTCAAGCGCCTCCTCCGCGATCTCCAGCACTACGCCAAGCGCCACCCGTGGAAGGTCTTCTTCCTCGTCATCGTGCCTCTCGTCACCGGCGGTGCCCTGACGGCCCTGCTCGCGCGCTTCGGCCTCCGCATCCCGCCGTCCATCGAGCGCATGCTGGGCGTGGCCAAGCGCGCCGCTACTGGCGATCCCTTTACCGCCGTCAACGACGCCGTCCGCATGGCTGGCGAGTACGGCCACGGCAACGGCGGCAACGGCAGCAACGCCGTTCAGTCCTATGTCCGTGGAAGTCGCGTCGAGCGTGGTCGCAGCGGCGATATGCGATGGGAGCGCAAGGCCTACTACGATGACATTGAGCGAGAAAGTCGCGGCGGCTTAGTAGATGGCATCCGCAATGGCGTGTCCAAGTTCTTTTCATGAGATGAGAACGTATGATTAGACAACTTTCTTGCAAGCCCTGCGAGAATATCGCACATAAGCACTGGATTTTGATGATGCGTCGATGTGCTCACGACGGTGCGGCGTTGGAAAAGGCTTGAGGCTTTTTGTGTTTGTTTCGCATATGACTGGATACGATGGTTTTCTTCTGATACTCCCCTTTTCTTCCATTCTACTTTCTCTCTTTATGATGTGTTACGGCTTTATGACTACTCTTTTTTGTGTGTACGACATGACTATACAAGACGAGATGATGTTTCCGAAATATTTATATCCATATTCTGTTGATAGCTACTAAGATATCTTAGTACCTATTAGCAATTACAAATCATATTACCTAGCATTTATCGTATATGCCAAATCATTAAATAAGAAAGAAGGCCATCAGAAAGCAAAAGTAAATATAAATCTTTTTTTTTATTTCGCTCATTTCGAGCACCTCTTAATTCAACTAAATTAAAAAAACCCTGCAGTGAATTATTCTTTTCTTCTGTCAAAAAAAGAAAAAAATAATACATACTCTGTGAAAAAAAAGCAACCCTTATCCGCGGCCAAAAATCGAGAAACCCCTTTTGTTTTCGTATCAAAAGTTGTAAGGCCCCGTTCCCTTTAAAAAAAAAAAAATATGGCTTTATATATCCATCCAGTTGTACTTCTCTCGACTGACTGAGAAATTTTTCCCCCTTGGATCCAGAGAACGAATCACAAAAGAAAAACAACAAAGAAAAAAAAAACAAGATCCGACATACACAGCGTCGAGGAAATTTCCCCGTTCCCAATCCGCCAGGCGTCCGTCCAAAAGTAAAGTATAAAAAAAAATGACAAGTCCAAATGTGCTCGTCACGCAAAAGCAAGGTTCATGCTTATCATCAAACGCTCAATTCCTGGTTGTACCGGCTGTATAAAACTGACAGCTCTCTTGTAGCTCAATGTGAAGAAATAGCAGTATCATAATCCTCATAAGATTGCTTTCAAGGAAAAATTAACTCTCAATTATCATCAGCTGGCTTCAAAATGTTTTCAACTGTGTTCCATGAACAAAACTGCAAGCACACGACCTCGAAAAGTTTCAGTAGGTCCAGCATCCATGAGGCATAACCGGAAAAAAAGAATTTTTTTTGTGAAAGCATGCGCTACATAGAATACATATAAGTTCGTCAAAGCAGCATCTTAATAATGGTTAGACGCTGCTTTGTATTTCTTCGTCCCCTGTCGCCGCCTCCCTCTGTATTGGAAAACTCAAGCAGCTTGATCTTCTTTGGCTTTCTCCTCTTTGACTTTGTCTTCTTTGCTTGGCTTCCAGAACTGCATCATCCGTCCCAGCCGTTTGGTCTTGCTGTGCTTCGACTTTCTCGATTCCGGCTCATTATCCAAGGTCACTTCCATGGAGAGCTTGCTTCTCTCACCATGAGAGCTGCTAATGAGTCGGCTGAGGCTCGCCAAGCTCGAGCGTCTGCGTCCAAATGGAGCTGACATTGACACTGGACGCTGATCACGGGAAGGTCCAAGTTGGCGAGGCCGCGGTACAGGAATGAAGGTGCTGTCACGGGTCATGGCTGAGTGGCTTGACGCAAGTGATGGGGCGTCGTAGTCCATTGAGATCCTGACTTCTGGTCCCGGCTCTCCCATAAGCAGAGAGTGGAAGCTGTCGTCAGTGATGGATGAGGGTGCGGTGGAAATGCGCTGCGCATCAACCGACATTGGCGATCGAGGAGAAGGGTGAGAGGAAGAGATATAGCTAGCCGAGTAAGGGCTGAGCGGTGTGCCGCTTGCGCTGGGAAGAACGAGAGGATCATCAATCGGCAGGTCAGCGGTGACAGGGACCTGCCTTGGGGACGGAGCTGAGGGTGCTCCCGAGTCGACAGAATCTCTGCGGCCTTGGAACACTGGGGCGCGGAAAAACGTAAAGTCCTCCTCTGTGATGGTTTCATCATGAAGTGAGGCTAGAGAGGCCTCAGCCCGTACTGCATAGAGGCTTGAAGACTCTCCCTCAACTAGCCCAGCGCTTCCGCGTCGCATTTTTCCCAGCACCTTGTCACTGGGCCCGAGGAAGGGCTCTTGCAGGACAGGCGTGATGGCAGGGGGCGTGGCTTCGCCGTCGGATTCTTCGCTGACTTCTTCGCTGGTTTCCAGCTTTGATTTGGTGTTACCCTTTCCATCTTCGTCCTCTTCATCCTCTTCAAACACATCAGCCATGGTTGAGCTGCTGCCGAATCGATGAATAGTGGAGCGGAAATCAAAAGGCGGGAGATCAGGAGCCGATTCGGCACGTCGGTGGTAATGCATGCCAGGACCACTGAAACCCTTCAACCCTTGAGCACTGTGGAGGCGCCTTCTGCTGCCCGGAGTACCTGCAGCGCGCTGAGCAGCCTCCCACTCAGCATTGTAAGACAGAGGGGTGTTGAAAGGACCAAGTGCAGCATCCAGGTCAATCATGGGATAAGACATGTCATCTGAAGATCTCTTCGGTGGCTCTGGCTGCTCAGGTAGGGATGGAGATTCGGTGATGCTTATGGTAGGCGGCTCGAGAGGAGGCTGGCGAATGTCACTTTCGAGCTCATCCTCTTCCTCGTCGTCCAAGTGGGACACGGAGGCGGGCGGAGTTGGTGGGCGGACAACGTGTGATTTACCACGCTTCTTGTGGCTCTTCAACGGCAGAATCGAGCCAGCCCAGCCCTTGGCTTTCTTCTCCTTCTCTTCTTTCTTTTCCCCTTCCTTTTCTTTTTCTTTCTCCTCTTCCTTGTCCTTTTTCTTTTCCTTCTTCTCCCTCTTCTTCCTCTTCTTATCACTCTTTTTGCCTCCCTTCTTAGACTTTGCAGGGAGGGCTTCTGTCGTATCTAGTGATGATGCCGATCCGCGGTCAGAGCATGAAATGCCATCAATGGGTCGAGGGGTGGAACTTGAAGAGCTGGAAGTGCTGGGTCGCCTCTTCATGGGGGAGCCGGAAGCAAATGCATCCAAGCCAAAGAAAGACCAACGTTTGGCAGGTTTGGTCGGAGTAGACACATTCGACTCTACACCATCAGCATCGACAATGTTGACAAGGGCGGGAATCGAGTTTCGGCGGCGGGGAGATGTTGGTGGTTCATCTGGCATCTGGAGCTCTGCTGTACGCTCTAAGATAGCGCCTGCTGTGCTTGGCCTAGACTCATAGGGTTCGCCAGTCGGAGTCCGCAGTAAGGAGTTGGGGCCGTCGCGTCCACTGAGCGATGAAATCGAGATAATTGAAGAGACGCTGCCGGATCCTGAATGGCCTGGTCGTGCTGTCACAGTGCTGGATGTTTCATTCGAGACAAGTGAGAGCGGTCGTGGAATGAATTCCAAGGTGTCTGAAAATCCAACTCTTGCACGCATGTTAGGCTTAGCCATCTTCAAGCGTTCTCCAGGGGTGGCTTTGGATGCTCTAGGGCTGTCTGTGTTTCCATCATCTTGGCCCAATCGCACGGGCTCTGGCAAGGGGAAGTCTGAGCCAATGTTGGGTAAATCGTCTTTCCGGCTAAACATCGTGGGGCTGTTGGGGGCGCTGTTTCCCTGAGAAAAGGAGCCAATGGCTGGTGGCGCGAAAAGGATGGGGAGATCAGTTGCTGGGATAGTAGCAGACATGCCTCGGCGGTGTCCCCTGCGCGGTGGTGGCTGGAGAGTGGGCACCTTCATGTCAAACTCGTTCTTTGGCGGGCTGGTGCTCATGACAGCAATGGTGCTTCCCTCACGAAGACGACCGCCGACAAATTCGCTGCCACCTCTTCGATGTCCATGACCCATTGGCCGGTTAGCAGATGCAGCAGCGGGCTGAGCAGGGGGCTGAGCAGAGCTTGGAGAATGCGGAGGGCTGAGAAAGCTGTGTGGTTTCGGGGGAAGAGAGGCACCGGGGTTGAAGCTGAAAGCTGGCAGCGCGGCGTGTCGAGGGTCAGAGCCATCTACGGCTATGCTAAGGGATCTCGTGTGCATCTCCACCGCAGACAGAGGCCGTCTCCGCTTCGTTGTCGGATCATGGAGGGTGGACGAAGGCGACGCCGCGGGAAACGCGAAATGAGGATTGGGCGGAGGAAGTGTGCCATGGTGAGACGCGGTCGTGTCGTCCAAGGAAGCAAGATAGTCGACAGGCCCATCAATGTGGTGGACTGACGAAGCAACGGCTGCTCGCTCGGGGGTGTAGAGTGCGGTTGCCATCATTGCTTCCGGCGGTAAATTGGCATTAGCATCGACGAACGATTAGATTGCAGGCAGGCTGGACCATAGGGAGGGCGTGATTGTGCTCTGGCGACTGGTGTATCTTTTTTTCCGGTCTTTTGATGGTTTTATCCTGTATTTGTCGTCTTCTTTCTTTCCTAACTTCCTCTGATCCGTCTGAAAAGTACAATGGTGATATAAAACAGGCCGAAGCGAAATAAGATTTGGATTAAATGTTTTGAGTCTATAGAGAAATGAGCAGCCAGTTCATTTCACAGGCGGAGGCGGAGGCTGCGTCCAGAAGTCGGCGATGCGTACCAGCGTATCAACGGCGGCTCGAATGATGGCGGCAAAGATGAGAGATGTGTCGCGGAATAAAAGATGTGAAGAGAATCGAAGAAAAAACGCAATGCTGAAGAAGATCAAGTTCAAAAATCGGGGCAAATGAGTGGACGGCCAAAACCAAGCAACAACTCGAGTCAAAGAGCGTCGCTGGAATTGCACCAATGGTGGTTAAAGTTTTCGATGGCGCGGATAGAGAATTAGAAGGAAAGGAAATCTGGAGCGGAAGAAGAAGAGGAAGATTTGGGAGAATATGGGGGGGCGAGCCAAAAACTGGGCGCTACGGAACAGGGAAGTACAAGTACGAGCCTGCCAGCAGATCCCTGCCGCGGTGCCTGTCTTGCGCAAGGTACCTGCCGGTAGCCATACAGGCGCGAAGTACCTGAGCGCTGCAGGCACGGGGTATGAGCGCTAAAGGGCTCGCGGTCTCCACTGCCAAGTGCGGATTATTGTCTCTTGGACTCCGGCCGCCATCCCCCAGACATCTCAGCAGCCCCTTGCAAAGTGTTCATGTACCGCTTGTACAGGCACGAGGGCAGGTACATGCGCGGCGCGGCGTCCGTACCAGTACCGACGGCAGCAGTACTCGCCCACACACGGCGCTGTTAGTGCTCATTCACTGGCAGAAAGTATCGCACAGATCAACTGCGGCGCGTTTGCCACCCCATTAAATGCCTCCTCCGGCCGAACGAACGCTCACTAGATGGCACCCGATGCTCAGCACACCCACACAGTGCCTCCAGGCTGGCGACGGTGCGGGCCAGCGCCTAGCACGGCACGGCACTAAGCACGCGTACATTAGCACGATTACACTGTACAAGTCAGAATAAGTGCCCTGAGCCCCAGGCTGATCTATTCTAGGCATGCATCCATCTGGCCATCCCCAGCCGCCCTTCTGCCGCTGCCATTGGCGGATGGGGAGCCTGAATCTCGCAATGTCCCTGTCAGCCCTTTGCGTTGGTACCTGTCCCCGTGCTTGGCCGGCGGTCGGCTCGCAGGTACCTGTAAGAAGTACCTGGGCACCTCTCTGTTCAATGTCCTTGGCACTGCCAAGACTCGTACACGTTTGCTGCTTTTGGCCCTAGCCAGGCCACCCGAAAGTCAAAGGCGGCCGCCTTTTGCTGATGTGGTTTTACACTCACGGGACTCAACTAGACTCAGGCCTGCTCTCCTCTTTAGACACAACCACCCAAGCGGGCATAGCCAAAAACAAACTTGCATGCGAGATGCATGCATGGCGTGGCGGCCTTTTTGTAAGACTATACCAAGTTGTTCCCAGTCTTTCCTCCAGTGCCCGAAACAACAAGCCTCTCGGCGTGCTACCTAGGCTGCGGGAGTGCCTGTCAATCTGGACAAGCATCTGGCACATCGCTCTGATCTCGCAATCTGGACGCCAGGGCAACGACGCCGAGATCAGATATCACTACAAAGCGCTGCTGCTGGTTGAGTGGAGGCAGCTTCACGGACCCCGTCTGGCCTTGGTCTGGCTCACTCGAGGTAGTACTGTGGGATTTCTGACAACACAGTGTCGGCCGTCCTGGCGAGACCCCTTGCGTATCGAGATCACAAGGCAGCAATTGCACCGATTCGACGTGGCAACCAGAGTTACAAGCGAGTCCAACCGCAAATCGCCTTCCTATTGCTGCCGGCTTGCATATGTGGTAGACCCTCGCAGGCGTTTACGAGCACGCTATTGATCCATGGGTAAACGGGCATCGCCTAGCACGGCTTGGGCTTCCTGGCGCGGTGATACTAATTGTACTTAAGTAGGTATTGCTGCGTTGGTTCCCATCCGAGCTGACGATGTGTTTGCCCACGACGCCCTCCTTATTGTCTCCTCGTGACCATCCAGCTTGCCAGAAGGAGGCATAGAGATTGCAATTGAGCGCATGTACATGTACCTGCCCAGTGCCCGGCCGCGTTCACAGACCATCCTGTCTCTCAACTAAGATGCACAGGCTTTCCTTTTCTTCCATCTCCCTTGCTTGAGACCCATCAGCTGAGCAGGGCAATCGCCGGCCCTCACACGACGATTGCCTATTCTCAGCCACCCGCCCCATCGGCAATCGACATTTGGATGCAAGACAGAAGGAGAGAAGCCGTCTCGTGAAGGTACCTCAGCCTCTGCCCTATCCGGCCAGGGACGAGTACAGGTACGGTGCGGCATAGACAACTGCGTGTACCTAGATTGATGCAGCACACACACTCACACAGGCTCCACCGACAGGGGCATACAGGCGCCAAAGAGGTCTGCATGCACAACAAATTACCCCGGCCCAACCAGAAACGCAAGCTCTGGCCGCGGCTGGGTGCAAGCTGCAGTCGATAATAAAAAGGGTTTTGGCCTGCACCTATCCGAGGCCGCAATTGACACCTGCTTGGTATTCGGATAATCTTGACCCTCGCTCTTCAGCTTGCATCGGGCAAGCCCAGAGAAGCGGTCCGGCCATGTTCTCTCGCACTAATTGCTTCTTTTTCTTTCTTCTTCAGCTTTCTCTCTGCCTTTTGGTACCGGCAACAACAGCCTGGCGACGGCCCGCCGGCCCTTTCGTGTTTCATGGCCTTGCTGCTGGACCACGCCTCATCGGACCCGTATTAGACTAGTACCAGGAACTTGCCAGTGCTGCTCCATTGAGCGCAAGCACACGTACCCCGTACTCCTAGGTCAATAAACATGTGCAAGATCCTTCCTTTTTTCCTGTTTGTTCAAAACAGAAAGCCACGGGACTTTTCCTGTTTGACGCAGGATATGCAGGCCGACGGACATTTTAGCCCTGCTGGTGCTCAGCTGAACGCCGCATAAGACACTTGCTGCTCTGGCAATTTGCCCGTAAATGGCCCAGAAACACTGCCCTTTTTCCAGTGGGAGGCCGTTTGTCTAGCTCCCAAGGGGCCATGCTGCCCGCTAGAGTCTCCACCTCATGCAGGGACCGTCCGTATCGTCATCCGAACTTCAACTTGGATGTCTCCCAGTACGAGTCCCAGCATCTCTGTTAAAATCGCAAGGGCGGGCCTGTAATTTTTCCCGTGACAGATGCATCTGTGCCGTCCGCCAGACATGGATTCTGAAGGGAAACTATGCGCCCCGTAAGCCCGCCCATGCCGTTGACAGATGGATTTGATGACATTGGTTCATTACTCCATGGCAACAGTACTTCAGCCGGCGCTATAAGCGGTTCACGATATGGCTTGTCAGTGTACCCCATCGTATGTAATCGACGCGACGAGCACTACTGCTTTGATCTATTCTGCGCAGACTAAGGAATACGGAGCGGAGCAGGTTACCGAAAAAAAAACTCCATCCTTTGGTGGCAGTACCTGCATTGATGGACGTCCCCCCATGTATGATCGCAATTAAAATCGGCCTCAGCCTCGCTTAATATCGTGGACGACAAGGGAGTACGTGGCATAAACCCTTTTTCTCGCGCGTGTTGGGAAATGCGAGGGAATCCACCGATCGCCCAGCAAATGTATGAAGATTAATCTGGAGCCTGAAACAAGCAAAATTAAAAATAGACGTGTTCAGGACGTTATTTACACGTCTTCAACCAGCGAAGCTTTGTTCAAACGTTGAGATAGCCCCCTGTGTATGCTCAGCATTATTGCTGTACGGGATAGATGAACAATAGCCAATGCGCTTATTAGTCTTGAGGCCAAACGAGAGCAACGTTGAACACGCGTGTTCCGTATTCCATTATGAAATCATTTTACCGCAAATCGAGACTTTTTAAGCAATGATCAACCAATGCTGCTTGCGTAGGCAAACTCATGTGCAGCGCATGTCACGTCTAGAAAACTCCGTTCACCAATGTAGACTAGTAGTGATTCGTAGAGCAACTCCCTCCTTCACCTTGTAAAGACACGCGATATCAGCTTATTCGGAGGAGCCTTGAACCTGATGAGGGAGACGGCCGCTTTCGTCTTCGTATCCATCGGGACGCTACGGATGCCCCTGCGTCTGCCGGATACCACCAATCTGCAGCGCAACACGGGGCCTCGTCCTGTCAATGTCTGCGTTGTCAAAGCGTGAGTGGCCGGCGACGCCTTGGAAGGGTGGACCGCGGCCTTCAGCTGTGAAAGTTGTATCCGTCTGCGGCGTAGAGGCTCGGTCCGCCGGTCGTCAGACGAACGACGACAATCCTAAGCAACCGTATGTACTGATACCGGCACAACTAGAATAGGTACTAGAGTCTTATGTATCCAACAACCAGGCGCATGTCATTTGCTGCTGTGTAACCATCGGTGGTGAACTGACTGCAACCTGTTTCATTGGCACAATACGGGGTAAGCAGCCCATAGCACCAGTTCCAGAAGCATTGCCCGCCGCGACTGCAGAATTATAGCGGAACCTGCCTGTAGGTACCGTACCGCATCGCGTGGCGGGCGCCCTTGTTAGCTCAGCGTACTGCCAGTACTGGTGTCCTCTTAATATATAAAGACTAGTAGGAAGCTATAGTATTCCCTTTAGAATTTTATAGGGAATATTCCTTAAAAATATTAAGAAATATTTTAAAAACTTACTAAGAATATCTTTATAAGGAATTTCCTTAAAAAAGTAAAAGATAGTTAAATAAATAAATAAATAATTCATATTTTTTTTTATTTTACTTTTACTATAAGTATATTTTATAATAATTAATTTATAATATTCTTAGGAATTCTTTTAAGAAAAAAAAATTTTAATAAAGCCGATGAACTGGCAGAGTCCGGTTTCAAAGGGAATGAGATGTATGAAAGGTTCTGGGAAAGGTTTGGCGATAACTGCAGTTTCGCTTAAAAGAAGACTTGCAGCAAGGATGAAGAAAAAAAAAGGAAGCAGACCCCTCATTGCGAGTATCAAACAGCTGATGAACTCCGAAAGAAACCAGTTTTGTGCAGGAATGTATGCATAACAACATGCGGCAAGCCAAAATCATAACCCATTTTAGACGGGAGTTTGGAGATGGTCGATCTGACTGGTCAATCTGTGCTGCGCGGAGCAGGTTGGTGGAGGCGAAGGATGATGCTGAGGACTAGGTCACAGGTATACACCACTTGCAAAGGCACCAGGCAGCATAGGACCATTCACGGTCGGTTTCTCGTTTCCTTGTTCAGTTGATTTTATGAGGAAGAGCTTGGTGGGTTGGGTTAATTTTCTGCTAGGAAGCAATTGTGCGGAGTGGGGGTTCGTTTGTGGCGGTCTCCCTGTAGAGTCAATCTTTTCCCTTGTGAAAAATAGAAATAAGTGTAGTTGAAGCTATCGCCACTCGAAGGTTCTTACGAGGC
The DNA here is from genome assembly GCF_001481775.2 of Trichoderma gamsii. NCBI lineage: Eukaryota > Fungi > Ascomycota > Sordariomycetes > Hypocreales > Hypocreaceae > Trichoderma > Trichoderma gamsii. The sequence goes on along the minus strand of NW_020171382.1, from coordinate 228,837 downwards.
TTGCGTCACCATCATTCACGTTCAACCTTCTCCTCAGAATAGCTCCCGGGGAGTTTATATTCTAACTACCTAGTAGGGTCATAAATTGCCACTTGCTCCTGCAACGGCATGGCAAAGCTCACAAGTAACAAAGACGCTAAGGGGACCGTCACTGAGTCCAATCCCCTGAGCAGCAGCCTGCCCAAACCGGCGACAGCGGCTCCGGAGACAGGCCCATCCTTCCGAGAGGTCTTCTCCGAGCCATCAACACAGATTGTCGGCAACATAGATGGATGGATCCTTACCTACACATGTAGTATATGATCCCCCGACTACGATGTAGCGAGTGCGTGCGTGCATGTATTCAGTAATTCATGACTTCATAGACCAATTTGGAGTTCCCGCTATATAATTTCTGACTGCATCTTTTATCCCTGAGTTAGGATAATTGCACCCAAGTCATAGCACTCTTTTATTGCACCTCTATAAACCTCCTCCCCGTTCATCAAAGTAGAGAGAGGCCAAGGCAGCGGCTCCTCTATGCGCCCTAAACCAGGGGTTCGCCATGTTGGATCTTGGCCGCGCCATACTTCTCCAGGCGAATCGCCTGGATGGCAATGAAGCCACTGGTATCCTCTGGGCTAAATCCCTCGAGAGTATCCATACTTGCCTGTTCCTCACTGTACAGGTTGCTGTCCGGCGCAGAGCGGGAAAGGACATGAGCTGCTCCCTTGTATACCATCATGTTGACTGTGCCATTCACATGCTTCTGGCTGTAGATGATGGAGTTTTCGAGGAGCTCACGCTCGGGGGAGAAGTACATGCCTAAGACATTTGTTAGACAGGACCGTCAAGATTATCCAAAGAAGATATACCATTGTAGAGGCACTGGGACCACTCGTTTCCGATCCAGGACATAATTGCGCGAACCTTGGAGTCCACGGTCATGCCTTCGAGATCAACGTGGGCTTTGGGTTGTTAGCTTCATCGATTGAGGGGTAGAATTCTCACTTACCTAGACGCAGCACCGTATGGGCTGGGGCATCGTAGCAGCCTCGGCTCTTCAATCCGATAAAGCTTGTGATTTTGTCAGTACAAGATCGAGTCTTGGGGGGAGGGGGGTGCTGATAATGGCGGCAGGGATAGTAAAATACCGAGATTCGACGATATCAACTCGACCGACGCCGTTGGCGCCTGCAATCTCATTGAGCTTCTTGAAGAGCTCGACTGAGTTGGTGTAGGTTTCACCGCCTTCCACATCAAGCTTGACGGGGATGCCGGCCTTGAAGGTGACAGAGAACTTGGTCGGAACATCGGGCGCATCGAGCGGGTCTGGGTAGCGCAAGAATTAGCTCGGGAGTCTACCGCGGTGAACCGGAGCCAGTGTAGTATATTACATACCAACAGATTTGGTCCAGACATCCTTGGGCGCAACCATCTCGGGCTTTTCGAGGATGCCCGATTCGGCTGAGGTATGTCTTGTATACTTGTTAGTTTTACTTGAACTCCCTCATGGTAATGGGAAGAAAGGTGAAGTAGAGGGTGGTGAAGGAGAGAAGAAATAGCTGTAAAAAGCAGTATAGTTGAGGAAGACAAAAAGGGAGGCCATCGTTAAGTTGACAAGCCTCCAGAAGTCCCTTTCTAGTTTGAAAGACTACTTACGCCAGGTTGGCATCGAGACTCCAGGGAGACTTGGGAGAGGACGAAACTGGGATGTTGTTCTCGGCGGCAAACTTCAGGAGGTCTTGTCGGCCCTGGAAGCGGTTGAAGAACTTCGGCATGCGCCACGGGGCGATGATAGACACAGTAGGATCGAGTGCTCGCCAAGCTAATTCAAACCTAACCTGGCTTGATGAATGTTAGCATCCGTAACAATTGTGATGTTTGACCCCGAGTAAATGGTCATCCAATATATGTATTTTGACCACTTGATGGTGTTGAGAAACTTCCGGGCGCCGTGTGGGTCCCGGGAGCCTTCAGAGACGGGAGTGAAAGCCGATCCCGGAAGGTCATCATTGTTCGCTGCGAAGGTCAGGATCGCAGCTGCCGATGAAAGGTTGCCAAGGCTGCTGGCAGAGGTCAGGCTGACCTTTGCCAGCTACGGTCCTGGTCTTCACAGCTAGCTATGATGACCTTAACCAGCAGCTCTGACCTTTGTGACTGCGGTCCTCGCAGCTGTGATGACCTTCACCGGCAGCCTGGTCTTTGCCAGTACTGCTCCCGGCCAGCAGCTCTGCTCCTGGCCTAGTATAGCCATACCATCAAGGGGACCAAATATATAAATGGGGTGGCCATCTACCTAGGGCCATGGTTTTTGCAAGAACATACTCATTCTACTCGCAGTTAGTAGAGATCCAATAAAGATTTGGGAGGTAGATTCGACTCACCCCCTTGCCAGTGCATCCGTGGCTGAGAATCTTGCAGTTGTACTTTTGGGCGGTGCGGACGAGGGCGCGTGCCAATACTGGCCGAGCAAGACTGGTTCCGAGAAGATATCGGTCCTCGTAAATGGCATTGCATTGGATGCCACGGAAAACAAGTTCCTCAAGGAACTCCTGCTGAAGGTCATCGATCACCATGCGCTCGGCACCGAGAGCCAGAGCCTTCTTCTCGACGGCGGCCCAGTCCTCGTCCTGGCCGACGTTGCCGAGATAAGCAACCACGGTGTAGCCCTATAAACAGAATACATTAGCAACATGATTTCCAGAGTTTTCCTGTATCATTCGTCTGGCACCATCGCTCTGGTCGAGTTGTGATAACGGAAAGAATGGTGCAGTACAGGGTGATGAAACAGAGAGAAAAAACAGCCGACAAGAGCGTTGCTATGCTTCGCAACCAAAAACACTTGTAAAAAGCAGTATAATGATGGGAAGAATGATGCAGTATAGGGTGATAAAGGAGAGAGGAAAAAATAGCCATATGAAGCAGAGTTGAAGAAGACAAAAAGTGAGGCTTTCGTCAAGTTAACCAAGCCTCGAAACAAACCGACCTCATTAATAAGATACCGGAGTATAACGGATGTGTCTAGGCCTGTGCTGTATTAGAATTCGTCAAAAGATTCGAGGTCGGAGAGAAGAGGTCGGAGAGTGTGGTGGGCGGAGGTCAGCGAGGGTAGCACGCACCTCCAGAGTAGGCACTGGAACAGGTCAGCTCAGCTCAAGTTGCACCACCAAATCAAACATTGTATCTCTTACAGGCAGACTCGTTTGTCGTCAGACATCTTGTACGGCGTTGATTAGAAGCGTAGAGAGACAATGGCAGCAGGAGAATGTGGCAGTAGGAAGAGTTGAAGGGGGAATTATAAAAGCTTCAAATTTTCTTGCTTTTCTTGCCAATAGAGTGACTCAATTCCCCTACCCCACCTTAGTACCTACGTACCTACTAAGTAGGTACAGGTAGCTCAATGAGGGGTGGTGGGTGGTCAAGTGCACCCAATGCACGCTAAATGGTAGCTGAAGCACCCGACATCGGATCTCCTATCGGGTGCCCACCGCCTCAAATTTGGGCTATCACACAGCTTTTTTGATATCATGATAAGAGCGATCACTCTTTCGTTGAATACATTGCGCCCTTACTACCCATGGGGAAGGCCGGTTTCGGGTCCGGCGGTTGCCATCGTCACATCCTGAAACTTTTGTATTGTGGAATCGAGCGTAGACAATCGCAGTGAGTATGGAGTCATAAATCAAGCTTTCTTGATGCGACTCAGCCGTAGCAACTACCAGCAGACAGGCGGCTACCCAAGGTAACTGCGAGAATCACAGGTCGCTCAAGGGACCTCGAAGACAGTGGCAAGGTCATTTCTCTTTGTTAATCACAATGCTCGAGAAAGGATAGGAGGACTGGAGTAAGGGAGAGGGAGAGGGAGAGGGAGAGGAGAAAAAGAAAAAGAAAAACAAGACCCTCACGAGCAAATACAAAGATAAAGATGAGAGGGAGGGGATTAGGGTTCATTCCGCGTGCTAGCCCATTCAATGTACCAGCCCATCCCATGTGCTAGCCCAATCAATATGCTGGCTCTGTAACAGGAACAGTGACACGGACAGCTAGTCAACAAGAAAGGTGCCTCTGAATTCAGGTCAAGACTAAAGCTTGACCTCCTTGTCTAAGGACTAGGTACGAAACGGTCCCTAAGTATCTACGATTCTTCCCCGAATCGATGACTGTAGTACAGACTTCCTATGACACCTTCTTTGCCTACGGGCGCATTGCCGTTCTGACGTAACCCTAAGCATTTGCCGTCGGGAGACGCTCACAACCTGCGATGGTGGAAACGTGCGATTATTCTGACAGAAATGAGTGTGTGAGGATGAACCGATAGAGGACGAGGAAGAGAAGTGAGCGAGCGCAAGGCGCAGAGGGCCTCGCAGCCCTTTAATCGGGGAGGCCATTCCGACCATTCTAACCCCCGACGGCCACTTCTGGACGCTGGATGAGCACATTGTGGATAACAGGAAGCGCGAAGCAGGAAGATGGAAGACGAACGATGTCAGAGCTGGGGGCTCGGATGGAGGGGACAAGAACTGGTCCCTGGAAAAATGGGCCCATGTGCGCTTTGTCCCACCACAGAACGCGTGCAGGAGCTGGGCAGAGAAGTACTACTAGTATATATAATACCTGCCCCGCGACCTCTGTTGCTTGGTTCCCCTCTATGCTAGAGCCCACTAAAATTGTAGCAGTTTCCGCCGGATTTGGTGGTCTCGACAGCGCTCCCTGCATTTATATAGTATACTAACTACTTAAAGACTATAGTTAAGTAGACTTAGAGCATACCGAATTATAAGAAGCTAGCTAATATAAGCACAGTTAGGATAATCCACGCAACATATATGCTCCGGAGTACCTAATCAAGATCCAGGACCCTGGGGTGGAGAATACAGAAGCGCCATCAGTGCTCACCGCCTTGGCCCCGCATCTGCAAGTGTCTGCGCCAAAAAAAAAAGTAGACGAAAAAAAAAGAAAAGCTTCACGAACCAGCGCGAGAAGCGACAATCTCAAACGTCACTTGATCTCCAGTTCACCAGGGATCCAGGCAAGACAAGATGTCCACAATGGAGGGATCAACCGACAAGGTGGCTGAAAAGTCAACAAAGCCGCTTGGCATGCGCAAAAACGGTATGCGCTGTGCAGCCCTGCGCTTCATCATCAACGATGGCTCTTTGCTAACATTTTTGGGTCTACAAGGAAAACAATGGCATGCACCAAAGAAGGCTTTTCGCCCGACCAAAGGCCTGTCTTCCTACGAACAGCGGACGAAGGAGCGTGCCGCAATGGCCCAGATGAAGGCCAAGGAGAAGGAGATGAAGGAGGAGAAGGAGGAAGTGCGCCAGGTATGTGGTGGTGGTGACCTGTGTCTTTTTTGGAGAAGACGCTCTCTTTTCATCCGCCCACTTTACTCACAAGATTTACAGCGTCGAATTCAAGCAATCAAAGACAAGCGCACAAGAAAGGAAGAGAAGGAACGATACGAGAAGATGGCCGAGAAGATGCACCGCAAGCGAGTGGAGCGAGTGAAGCGCAAGGAGAAGCGAAACAAGCTCCTCAACTCATGAGGCAAAGCTACGCTCACGCCGAAGGACATGGGCATACATTGCATCGGCAGCGTCATGCAGATTCTTGCGAAATGCTTACAATGGATACACGCTGCAGCACGGCCATGGAAGCAGCTCGCAGCCGGACGGGGGGTCGCAGCAACATCTCCTCACCGCCATCAACTTTGGCCACTCAGCCAGCACTCGTGGCAGTCTGCATCTCTTACCTCGTGTCTTGCTTTTTCCTCATTCTACAGCAATACGGGGCCAGCTCTTGAGGGTGCGCTCTACTTCATACCAGCATGGCCTTGTGCTTGATTTGCTGAACCCAAAATTTGTGTGACTTTGCTGGGATTGCTTTGTTTCGAGTTGCGTTGGCTTTTGGTGGTCATGAACAAATAGGAACAGTTGGCATTGTATTTACCCTGCATCCTACGTGCTGTTGCCACCAAATGCCTTGGTGGTGATGGTCATGGTCGATGGTAGGTATATGCATGCTGATTTTTCCTCATTTCCATTTTTTTGGACATTTTGCATCGCATGGAGTTGGGAGGACATTGATACTATACTAAGGTAGCACAAGGTTTAAACAGACCTGTAGAAATGACGATATTTCGAGCATAAGATGAAAGAAATGCAATCAAATTCAACATGAAACGACGCACACAAGCGATGATGTGCAGAATCTAGTGAAATTAGTACTTCTAGTGTTCAATGACTTTGATGCTTGCTGATATTATTTTCATTTCGCATTGTATTGCTGTATTCGGCTTTGTATTGCAGATTACAGCGTGTAGATTGCTAGCACCCAAGCTGCGGCATGTGAATGCTTTGTCGTCATTCGCGTGCTGGCCGCGGCCCCACCTAAATTGGTCCTGGCTCCGGCCGCATGTTCACATCAGCTTTTTGTGGATAATGCATGCATGCACGATGCTTGAACCAGAAAGGGGGTCCCCTTCTTACTCGTGCGGTCCAGCCAGCGGCAATGACGACCCGAAATCCGATGGAGCCTGCAGCTCCAATCACGCTGCCGCCCGGGTCCAGGCGGCATCGCGTCCAGCGGTCGCTGACGGATGTCATCTTGACCAACAAACTCCACCGCGCGAGGACGCTGGATGATGCCGATATACCGTCGACACAGACGATGCGGCGCTCGATAGACGTACCGCGGTCGGAGGCCGTGACCCCGATCCTCAGCCCGATCCAGAGCCGGCGAGCGAGCCTGTTGTCGCCGTCCCTGGGCGAGGACAAGCTGGACTTGATACGGGGCGTCAAGGAGAAGGAGAAGCTCCAGGGCGAGCAAGAGAAGAAGAAGGAGAAGAAGGAGAAGCTCTCTCCCAACACCGAGTAAGACACGACATACCACAGACACAAGCAGCTTCTCTCTCACACACACTCGCGCATACACATGTCTGCTATTTCGCATGCTAATTCATTTGTTCAGCGGTTTAAAGCAGTCTGTCGTCGACCTCCACAACTTCTCGGCCGAAGTCTCTCAGCAAGTAGAGCAGATTCACCATGTACTGCTGGAAAAGACGAACGGCCTGCAGGTCATGGTCAAGGCCCTAAAGGATCTTGCGCAGGCGTCGTGTGACCTCCAGGTGGGATTTGACAGGGCGGCGCGAGAGCTTGAAACGGACATTACAAATCAGATATACAACATCGGGCACTTTGATTCACAGAAGTCCACCATCGATGCTCTACAGAGTCGCGTCAACGAGGGAAGGCAAAGCGTCAACGAGCTGGCAGCGCGAGTGGATAAGGTCCGAAAACTCGTCGAGGGCTGGGAGCGCGCAGATAGGGCGTGGCAGGAGAAAACGCGCAAACGGCTGAGAATCACCTGGGCGGCGCTATCTCTTGTTATTTGCCTCGTTACCCTCCTCTTTATGATTTTCAACTACAGTTCCCAGAACGCTGAACTGAACACTGAGCCGGCTGCTCGGGGCGTGTGGAGAAATACCACGCCGGAGCTTGAGATACATCATGACGCCAGGCAGAGTCTTCCCACAAGCAGGAGCAACGACAGGTCAGAGGCAAAGCTGGCATGGGAAGCACCACTAGCGGACGAGGAGCCATTGCGCATATTCGACGAACTGTAACCTGACCAACTGAGACGTTGAATTGTCGGATCGTTCATCAACACTGTACGGAGCAACACGCCGATACGCACAGAAGCCATCGCACTGTTTTTCTTGCCCGCCAAGGCGCATAAACGGCCAAGGCCCTTGGGAGGCATCGGGTGAGGCTGCGCCATCAAGATTTACACGCCAATAGCCCGGGACGGGAAACGCCTTAGACACACGAGACCAACTTGTCGGCATCACCGAGGCGCATTAGTCTAGAATATGCGGAGACGTCGCACTGCTTTGTGCACCTCCCGCTTCACTGCCACAGTGGAGCGAACCAGCCAAAGCAGTGAGGGTCGTGCGCGTTGCTACTCGGCCACTATTGCGGCGCGCTTAGAGCTGCTCTGCTATTGGGCTTTGCAGCAGTTTCCTTTGAACAAAAGAGCTGAGCTCCTCTCTCTCTCTCTAAATGGGGAGATGTTGGTTTTTGAGGGCAACAGTGGGCTGGGGGGGCGTGCAAAAGCCACGAAAGCTCTTTGCCCAATTGCATCTCTTGCACAGCAGAGCCTCTTATTACGAGGCCATCATGTAACGCCTCAAGACCGGTTCACTGCATGTGGGTATCTGAGGAGCGGTGAAGTAGGCCGTCTTTAAGGACAGGTTTTATCGTCCACACTGCAAATCATTTGTCGGTCGTCCCGGCGAGAACAGGATGATTGGCATCTGGCTCAAGAGTCGGCGGTTTGAGAATCATTTTACTGCGGGGAGTTAATAACACTACGTGTTACCCTCAGACGGTTTCATAGGCACAGAAAGGGTAATTTCATATGGGGATTTCTTTAGGGCGAGGCTGGTTATAGAACTTTTGTATAATAAGCGTGGTAGTATATACTAGTAGCTATAAACACAATGCACATATTCATATTACCTGAAGAAGTAATGTAGTACTCCGTAGGATCTGCATTTTGAAAGGATATCCGGTCTTATGTCGGCCATTCTAAGACATGACTCTTTCCCACTCAGGTACCCGGAACGAAACCGAGGTATTGCTGGCCGGACGCAAGTCTCTTGTCGTTGGTCAAGCTGTCACTTGGCGCCAAGGATCGCGGTTTGTCCGGTCAACCGGCATACTTTGTCACACAGCCATATGGGGTTTCTACAGGCGCTTGGACAAGTCAATGGCAAATGGGATTGGAGTTCAGTCAGAGGAGAAGTCGATGGAGAAGTCTAGTAGGTCGTAATACTACTAAAAGATCAAACATAAGAAGAAGAAAAGGAATGTTCATTTCTCCATTTTAGGCGAAATTAATAATCATTTCCTCTTTGCGCTCCTAAACTCAACTTGGCCTTTAAGCTTCCCTTTCTTCTTCTTGGTGTAGATGACTTGGGGCTAACGGATGAGATTCACTGCAATCAGCCTAGAGTGGTAGATATAGGATTATTTGAAAGTTTCTCTGACTCAATGACTGATTTTTGTTCTCGGCATGTGGCTTGGAGCATCTTGGCGGTGACTCTCTATTGCTGCTATCGATATGGCTACCCTGTATTTTTTGACCAGGTTTCTTGGCTGCGGGCCGGTGATGTCATGCTGAAGCTATGATTTATGCCTCGAAAAGACTTGATAGAGTGATGAGAGTTTCTGAGCCTCGAGACGATGGAATCAGTCTATGGAATTCATCCGGAAATAGGCGTTTCTTGTCTTTTTCTCCCCTATAGCTAGCTGTACAATAGGCCACTGGATTCCAACTGAGGTGTAGCGACAGAGGTGGCTTGACGCTGCGGACCAACGTCATATCCAGAGATGCTGCTATCCGCGCCCGCCAATGGCTACACTCAGAGTGCGCCCATGCGGTGGTCCCTGCAACTGCCCAGAAGTGCAGCAGACGCGATGGCCATAATATGGGGCCAAGGAGGCTGTGTGCTTTGACAGATACTGCTAGGATTTGTCTTTGATATTCTCCCTGTGAAACACTTTCTTGTCCTGCGCAGGCACCGCCATCGTCCACGTCTCAGCACCTTCAACGTGATAGTGGGCGTTGAATAAAACTCGACTCTCTCCCCATTTCCTCTCCGCAATCGCACTTGCGCTTGGCAGTTTTGCTTTGCTTGCGCCCTGCTATTTAGGCGAACCCGCTGTCCGTCCGTCTCGTCGAGCTTACTATACAGCGCTTACCCGCACAATCGCGCTACGGCAGCACTTTATTAGCTTAGTACCCCGCCGGAATTCAACTGGGGCTGCCTCAGAAACGGACTGACCTTGGAGATCTGTCGTCATTCGAACCTGCGAGCGAGCGATCGAGGCCTTTACTTTTCCTCTTCCCGTTCTTCTTCTGCCTGTTTCTCCTGATCTTCAGGAACGCTTCGTTATCTTCTCCCTTTGCCGGGCTAGATTTGCGCCATGACAGCCCCCGAGGAAGGATTGCCCGATGGCGCTGCTGCTGCTGTTTCTCTGCCCATTCGCGAAAACGGCTCTGGCGCAGCGCTGACGTCGAGCAATGCGCTGACAGGAAAACAGGAGCACTGTAAGTTTTCTCCCAGCTGAGCCGTGAACGTCTGCTGAAAGGCTTCTCCTCTATGCTGAATCTCAAGCTAATCATCGGGTTGATACTGCACAGACTTGAAGAGAGAACTCATTTCCGACCAGGTCAAATGGGAGATCAGCGAGCTCAATTCCCCCACGGCGTTGCAGCGCTTCGGCGCGCCGTTCAAGTCGGAGCAGGGCGAAGTGCCTCCTCAGGAATCCGAGCTCCCCATCCTGCGGTACATCTTCGTCAAGCATATCCGCGACTTTCCGTTTCTGGATAAGGCGAAGGAGAAGGAGTTTTGGCAAGACAAGCTCCAAGTCGTACGTTGCGCCATCTTTGCCATCTTTGCCCAAGGGCTGCTGCTGCTCTGCGGGCTTTGAATAAAACTCTTTGCTAACATTTAAATGGCAGTTCCTCGAATCGTTTGCGACGAAACAGATATCCTCTTCCGAGGACCGTTTGGAAGAGACGAAGCGACGGAAGCTGGCTATCAAGGCGCAGAAGCTCGTTGAGCTGATGATGGTCTCGGGCATCCCCACCTCGTCCGGATTCGAAGAGCGCATCAAGTTTTCAGAAATCGAGATTGTAGACAGCAATGCTATTGATAGGGGCGTCATGAACACCCTTCCCGAGGGAAACTACATCAACGGCTGGGACGTAAATGTTGCCGGAGTTCGCGTTACCTCGGTCAAGCGCAATATCAGATATCACAAGCACGCCGAGTTCATTCTTCGAATTAAGAGGAAAGGAGAGCTGGAACACTTCGTCGGGCGTAGATATGGCGATTTCAGCAAGCTACACCGAAAACTGCGCACCGAGCTGCCTGGCAGGGTGTTGCCTACGCTGCCGAAAAAGAATAAGACAGATACAAGAGCTAGCGGACTGCTCACAAGTTTTACCAGCGCGGCAAACGATTCCGATGATTCCTCTGCGTCGTCTATATCGACCCGTAGAACGAGGCAATCCCAAAACTTCGGCGGTGCGTCGTCGCTGCTAACTGCTTCCAGTGGTATGTATTCAGCGGTGCTTTTTCTCTCTTGACGGGAGCGAGGGCGACAAATGATACTAACTGTTCCAATAGCTGCGCGTGGCACAGGATCCATCAGATCAGCTAGATCTAGCCGCTCGAAGAAGGGAACTTCCCCTCGACCATCCGTGGATGGTCCGCTGAGCCCGAGATTTGCAACTCCTGATGGAAACAAGGAGGTTAGTGAATGCTACCTTTGCAGAGTCTCTGAATTGTTGAAAGACTGACGTAGTTATAGTTTGTACTTTGGCGAGAGAACCAAAGAATATCCCTCCGCGCATTCTTACGGTCCCTTTTGCATAATCCTCAGGTTGCCAATACAAAGGCAATGGTAGAATTCCTCAGTGGCGATCCCATAACGCCCACCGACGAGGACGTGGATGACATAGTACGACGAAAAGCCCTTGATGAGAAGCGTATGGAAGAGCAAAAAGAGTTTTACGAAATTGCCAGAAGACGAGCTGCAGAGCTTGACGAGTATATGGAACAGTTAGTGATCCTCCAGTTTCCTGGCCATCTCTGATCGATCATTTATTGACCACTTCGATTTATAGGTTTCGAAGAGATATTGTTGAACGGAATGGCCTCACACTCCTATTCAAAGAGATTAAGGAAAAGGAGACGATTGGCGATCTTAGCATTCAGTATCGGAAATTCGCCGAATGGTTGAGGATCGAAATTGCCGCCGTCATATACCACCTTTTCTTAGCCGAAGACAACTCAGCGGATATGTTTGCGCAAGCCAAACGTATCCACTCCCTTGTTCCGTATACCGTCATCAAAAATGTCATTCGCATTGCCAACCCTGCGGCAGTCATGTCTGGAATCTTGGACATTTTCCTCGCTCAACCCTTTGGGGCTCGATCTTTAATGCAGCGCATGTTTTCACTAGCGCTGCATGATGGTATTCGAAGCTTCCAGAGATCTATTGACGCACTGGATCAAAAGATTGATGATCCTGTCTTCGTCGAGAAGATCAAGAAGTACACAGATGCCCCGGAAGACGTCAAGACGGAAATTCGTCGGCAAGCCGAAGATGAAGACCTCGATATCATCGTGGTGATTTTGAGATCGGACCTCATTGAGCCAGAATTGACGGGCGAGCAGGTCCAGCGACTGTTTAATGCATATGTCGCTTTCAACAACGCTGTCGAGAACATTGACGAAGAACTGAAACAGGGTGCTCAGCTCTTTTCATATCTCAAACAGCTTCTCAAGCTTTGCACGCGACACAGAGATAAGACCATGCTGCTACAACTGATTGAGGAGTCGGTGACGCTGAAACTCTTTAGAGACTTGTTCACCATCTTCTACGAGCCCCTCGTGAGGGTATACAAGTCGGCTAATGTATACGGCAGCGTCACTGATTTTGCCGTTTTCATCGATGACATGATCAAGGTCATCGAGAAGTGCAGAGAAGCCGATGCGTCTGCGGATCCTAATCAAACGGTCCAAGCGTTTATCGATCTGTGCGCCAGGCATGAGCATAACTTTTACAAATTTGTCCATGAGATCCATACGCACGATAACGGCCTCTTTACTCAACTTATGGAGTGGATAGAGGGCATTTTGGAGTTCCTCCGCAAGGGCCCCAAGAACGGGACGCTGAACGTCAATGCCTTGTTCGAGGGTGGTGTCAGCAGTGGCATCATCGACAAGGAAAAGGCAGTTGCTGAAATTGATGCTTTGATTGCCTGGCAAGAGGCGAGGAAGAAGTGGCACAGCGACAAGACACAGCAGAAGATGGCTGCGGAAGGTGCACCAGGAAGCGACATGATGCCGACCGGATTTAGTTCGTCCGATTTTGGCCTGGATGGCGAAGACCTGGAAGATTTGGCATATGACGACGGTTCGGAGTCTGAAGCAGAAGAGGTTGATGATCTGGACCCCATAGAAGCTGAGAGGCAAAGGCGGGCTAAGAGGCGAGACCGCTTACGTCGTTCAGCGGGAGAGCCTGTGAAACCGCCGGTTTCTGAAGTTCACAAGCTGAAGGAGAATTTCTTGGTCATGCTGAGGAATGTCTTGGCCGACTAGACGATACAAGAATCGACAAAAAGTTGGGGCTTGTGGAGACGAGTACAGTACATCCTGAATACGATTATCTATTTTTAGAGAGGGGCGTGAAGAAGGCCTATCTTGCTATATTTATTGCGCAAGCGACGCGTTTCGTTCCACACAAAGGGCCGATGGGGAGGAAAATCTGTATAGAGCGCAAAGTCTACTCGGGAGGAGGCGCAGATCAGATGGCTTGACTGAGAGGACACCTGGTCTCATTTTGTCTAATAAGCATGCACTGAGTTTGTAGAAGATACTTGCCGGGCCAACTTTAGTATTGTAGTATGGATTGATTAGCTTTGTATTAATCGTCTTGTATAACGCCCAACGCCCCTTTGATATGAGTGAATGTACTCCGTGACATTGACTGGTTCCATGCCCACTAAGAGAGAAAGTTGGTAGTCCCAAAAAACCGGTGGAAACTGAAATGAGCCTCTCATCAGAAAATTCTGCTCCAGTCCATCAAGATGGGGCTTTGCTGCGGCATATGTGATTTCGAAGGGGGTTATATAGCTCAAAACGAACATAAAAGCGGGAGATCGAAAAACCTCGGGTGCCTTTTCCTTTTAAAGCGATGCTGTGCTGATGGAATGAGATGTTAGCAAAATGGAAGAAGCTGAGTACCTATGCGATGGACAATAGAACGCACCTTGCTCGTTGTTTTTATATACTCATGGACATATCAAATGTACAAATGTTAATAGTGCCGCGAACATTCTCCGGGCACGAAATAATCCAATGCCATCGACGTGATCAGACAAACGTCCATCACGAAGACGGCCAGATATGCCAGAAACGGCAGATTTGCACGGCTCACCGACAAGAAGCAGTGGCAAAGCAGGGAGATGATGACCAAGACGCGTCGCAAGGATTCGACGGTTTCGCCAGTCATGGTGGCTGTATTTGATCCTTTGCGTTGTATGTGTATGTATTTAAAATCGCGAATTTTTTGAAAAGCAAGGAGTTACTAAAGGCATAATGGAGGGTTATATACTGATATATAACGAAGCAAGACCACCATTTATGCTCGTATGTGAGTAGATTCAAGTGACTTTATGAAAAATCTTATTATATCCACCTCTTACAAGTACCTACTAGTATAGCCGTATTGCCTGTAGGTATATGCAAACACAAACTACCTTGCCTTATTCCTCGGCCATTTCTGCTTGTAGTTGTACCTCTAAAGCCAATAGATAGTTAGCTAACCAAAAAACCATAACAAGTATACATGTTGTGGGCCAATATCGCGAAAGAAAAGATGCACCAAACTTACGCCACAGTCGATTTGCCGACGCAGAAATCACATTCGCCTTGGCCAGTAACTTGTCTTCGTACTTTTCATCAGCCTTTCCTTTGATTCGCAATTTATTCGGTTGGGCCTGATGGGTCAAAGACTGTTAGTTTAAAAAAAATACAAGATCGTTCTACCTTTACTCCAATCTTCTTCGGCTATCTCGTCCGAAAAGAAAGCGTACCTGCATCAAAACAAGGACCAGCTCTTTAGGATCAGCGTTCGCAATGGCGCCGACAGTTCGGTATCCGTTCTCCCAAAAGACACGCCTGGAGGAAATACGCGTAAGTACACTACATGTGTCCCTCGGGGATGGGTAACATGTTACTTACGCGGTGCGGCTTTTGATAAAGGGAATCTTAGCGAGCGCCAGGAGATCTGTCCTTGCGCCGGCCATTAATCGATCTGAGAAGTGCTCTAGAGCAGCGGCCATGATACTTCGAGTCCCGAGATTAGCTACGTCGTGAGGGATAATAGAGAAGTGAGGGGGCCCTCTTTAATCGAGACTTACCCCCATCCCATATGTTCACAAAACTTAATTATGCCTGCTGCGAAACCCTGGCAAGTCTGCGCAAGAGTCTGCACCGAGCCTCGAGGAGAGTCGTATTTTCGAGCGACCATGTGTATCGGCATCTCATTACATAAATCTCGTAGCTGAAGTGCAAGGTAGAAACGTCGATACACACGAGCCAGCTCCTTTTCTTCTGGGGTGTTTTCCCTGAGAGGTGCTCCCTGAGCACTTAAGGGGGCCTTGTGTTAGCGGGCCGTATAGAATGGAGAAAGAAGCGTAGTTGAAGAGATACTTCTTACAGTTTTTGGACGGCCGTGGGTTTAATCCCCAAGAATCCAAGGACTCGAAGCCCGCTGTCGTCCAAGGCGTCCATCTCGTTGCGAAATATCTGCCAGTTGAGTGTAATTCCAAAATCTTGAACCGGAGTAAAGACGTAGAGGATATGCATCTCCCCATCCATCACGAATGCCTTGAGTGTCTTAGTAAGTTCGGCATGTATGAAGACTCCATCATATGGATCAACTGAAGAGGCCACAATGGCTTTGCCCAGCTGTGTGGCTGTGAAACTGGAGTAGGAATCATGGACAATTAGGCCCAGGTCGTGGATTTCCTCCAGCCCTGATTTTAAGCATTCTTCCACGAATTCTCGGTCGTGAGTATAGCTGATGAGGGAATTGGAGAAATACTCTGTCAGGGACTCCGGGCTGGTCGCTAGGCGCACGGAAATCACTTCTAAGATGGCTCTAGAGGGGCAGTCAGCGAATAACGCAATGGTAGTTGGAAGCAGAATTAAAGTTGTCTTACCTTTGAACGCGCTTATTCTCAGTGTTGAGACAGCTAGCAATCTCAGGAATATCCGCATACATGAGATCCAAGACCTGCTCTAGATCGTTTTGGCGACAGCAAAGATATGTCTCGCCCACAGGTGATTTGCCCTGCCTTCCGGCGCGGCCTCTCATCTGCCGTAGCATTGAGGGACCAACAAAGTCTCGTCCCATCCTTGCGTTATGCAGTATCACTCTTCGCGCAGGGCTAGTTATGTGGTTAGCCAGTCATATTAATCACAGCATTGGCTTTTATATGGGACGCACAGGTTGATGCCCGCTGCTAGGCTGCAAGTAGCAACACACACTAGGAGAGTACCAGCATCATACGCCGCGGCAATGAGATCTCGCTCCTCGCTCGTTAAGCCGGCCTATTAGATTAGCTAACGTGTGCTTTCTTGGGGGGAGCGAAACGGTATACACACATCTTTGATAAAAATTGTAGTTAGTATCAGATTGCTATCTAGGGGAATATTGTCAAGGAAAAAAGACTTACGGTGAAATGCAACGCCATACAAGACAGTTTCCTCTAATACTGGATCAGCCCCCGTACTGAGACTTCGCAGTTCGCTCAGGAGATCCATTCGTTTGTCCATCGTTGCGCTATCCAATTCATCCGGCTGAGGCATTACTTTGCTGATCAGACGGGCGTCTGCCTCACAAATGCTTCGGCTCCCTGCGAATATTAAGGATCCGTATCCCATCACGGCGGTCTCGTGGGCCAAGGATACCACTGCGTTCATAACCGGATCTTGGAATTCCCTATGGCTGGATCCTTGAATCCATCTTGTGAATTCAACTTGTCCCTGTGAAATTTCATCGACTTTTAGATGCTTTTGAGCCGAAGCACCGTTGGAGCCGACATAGTAGACTTTCCCATCGCAGACTAGGTGTTCTTCTATCGGTATTGGCCTATATCTGGTTTCATAAGAGTGCGCTTTGAGCCACCCGGCCACCAAATTCGCATTCTAAAAAAAATTTAGACTCAGCAAAAGCGCGGTATATTGAATGTAATGCATAGGACCTACGGGAAGAGTAGCACTCATGCCAATGATCTGAATGGGCTGCTCCAAGCACAGGAGCTTGGTCGCTATCAGCTCTAGGAGATATCCGCGGTGATCATCGTCAATCATGTGAAGCTCGTCCAGGACTACGGCTCGCAATTGAGAGATGGAAGAATCTTCAATAGCGGTGTTTATGAGCATATTCGCCTAGAAGCAGAGAAAGAAGGTTAGATCTCTTGATTGGGTTTCAAGCCAGGTACAGAAAGCAAACCTTTTCCAGAGTACATATAGCAATATCAAAGTCCTGCCATGAAGATCTAATCTTGCCGCCTCCGAAAAAGCCAACAACTCTGATGGAATCTTGATCGGGGCGAGTTTGCCAGATGCTGGTAGCCTTACGCTTTTCTAGGACATCAGGGTCTAAAGTTGCACTCAGCCCCTGGACTACATTCCGCAGCCAGCGAACCTTTTCTTGCACCAGAGCAACATATGGGAGAATGAGGAGGGCCTTGGTGTCGGGCTCCTCCATTACCCTCTTAAGCATAAGCACTGGGCAAATTATCAGCTACTTAGCCCATGACTACAAGACAGATACGACAAGATGGCTCACAATCAGCAACAAGAGACTTCCCGCCACCGGTGGGAGCACAATACACCAAGTTTTTAGCACCTGTCAGCAAGCCGGGGCCCTTGAGGCAGTTTTTCTGCCATGGGTATATTTGCTTGATACCAAGCGAAGCAAAGTTATTAACAAGCTGAGGCGGGAGATTATATACTGGGTGAGCAAGATCCAGCTCATCGTCTATGGAAGAGGATGGGGTCGCAGCAAACACACGTCGCTGTGTATATTCGGAAGGGTTTTCCGGAATGTCAATCGACACAATTTTGCTAGCAGAAAGCCGAGTAGCAGTTGGAGGGGAAAAAAGAGGCGCCTTCTGGAACCGAACTGGGCCCTGAGATTTCGGCGCCGAGATGGGCATAGTCGCGGCGCCGGATATTAGAGGCAGGCTTTTCGTGTCTGCATCGTCAAGGGTCGTCGACCAGCTCCTCTTCTGGCCAGCCAGCGGCGGTCCAACAGCCCCCGTTTGCCGCTCTTGAGCCTCCTGGACGCTCGTC
The DNA here is from genome assembly GCF_001481775.2 of Trichoderma gamsii. Classification (NCBI taxonomy): domain Eukaryota; kingdom Fungi; phylum Ascomycota; class Sordariomycetes; order Hypocreales; family Hypocreaceae; genus Trichoderma; species Trichoderma gamsii. Next base: position 210,908 of record NW_020171382.1, on the reverse strand, counting down.
TTGTGCAGAAGACCTCTCATGCTCTCCATGGCTGCGGGGAAGCAGGCGGCGACATGCACCTACAAAGAAGACAGATTCATCGAAGGAAAGAGGGGAAAAAACAGAAAAGTATCAGTCAGCAATCTCATGATCCGCGTACCATATCCTCGGCGCCTTTTGACCTGGATCGGTGGTGGAGAGAGAAGCGCGCTATTGCCAGGCAGATGTGACAGGGTCGGGTCGCCACGAGTAAGACTAACACGCGAAGTCACGTGAATTGACTTATGTAATTGGAAAGCAGCAGAAAGCCAACACAAAGGAACCCAAGGGCAGGGGTACGCCACGGGTACCGGTACCTGTCCCCTAAGCGCCGCACCGCACTCGCACAAGTACCTCGCTCAGATTGCTGTAGCGTCCCATCCCGTTCTGGCGGACAGCGGACTGAATGTTATTCGGTGCTAGTGCGGGAGCAGAGACGCCTAGGCTGCATCGAGACAAGGGCAAGTCTCGATGCGTCCATGCGGCTATGCTAGATTAGCTGCCAGCTTCGGACGTTTCGTTTCCTATAATATTTCCCTCTCCTTTAACTCCTCCCCCGGAAGGCTTGCCCTGTGAAAGGGTAAAACTGACTACGGGCAGGCATCGCAGCACAATCGAAGAGTATGTGCTAGATCTGACTTGTAGCGGTACCTCAAACACGCGCCTGTAAACGTTCTTCTGCAGTCGCTGCTCCAGACCTGCGGGGCGTTCCTGGAACCTGACAGTGACACACACCCACACCCAATCGCTGCAGCCCCGATTTCCAAGGATGCCCCCCCGCGGCTGGTGATTGGCCGGCCAAGGAACCCTGCGCCATTCCGCTTCCAGAACTCGGAGTCTGGCGATACATGCTGGACGTACCTGTAAGTAGCAGGGCGCTGAGGAGGTTTGTAGCTGTACCTGGAACGAGCTGTTGTTAAATTAAATCAATGCCAGCGGCAATGGTAACACGAATCTGCAATTGGCGCACAACGCTGACAAGTAGCACCAGGACATCGGCCTATAGACTGGCGTGTAGATGAGAGCGCGACAATATCACGGAAACTACCAGTCGCAATCAACAGGCTGAGATTCTTTAGCTTTAGTACTAGGAGGGTATCTTGACCCGTGCTGCAGTTTGCTCAGGCCACCCAGCATCCCCGTTTTACACACGTAGAGAATGCAAAACCACTTGAAACTCGTGCGTGGCATTGAGCCCTCTTCGACCCTTAGTAGCTGTATCTCTTACCCCCAATAGTGCTGAACGGGCGATGTGGATGAGGCGTCTGACGACAGCCGCACGAATGGCTTCCGCCCAAATCTGGCCCTTTATCGATGAGGCTGTCCTCAACAAAATCGCCCGCCTGCTGATATCGGTGGGCTGTGGCAGTGTGGCCTTACCTGTACAATCGACATTTCGCCCATGTCGCCGTTGATGAGCAAACAAGCTAGTGTGCGCATGTATCGTATATGTGTGTGTCGGGCGACTGTCCAAACACGCAACCTTGGGCAACACAATCTTGCCCATGGATGGAGTTCAGCTGTCTATCACGAGTGTGCCAACTGTGCTTATACGCGGGCTGTTTTGCGAAACCGATGGGCGATCCGTTCACCACCGATAATGCCAGCTGCCTACTGTACCTAATCATTTAGGCTTTAGCGCGGTCATAATGAACCTTGGCCCCGGCGCCGCTGGCAATCGATGGAAGTTTTTTTCCTTTTTCTTGTGGCGCTGCTAGCGGAGCTTACTACCACCACCAGTCGTTCTACCTTCGCAGACTTGGGCTCCACAAAGCCGATCCGGGCGATTCTTTGTTACTTTAGACTCTTCTCATCTGCTCTGCCAGGCTCTCGCACAAAGGACAATAAAAAATCACATCCGAGTAGGTGCCTCTGGTAGGCTGCCCTGTGACCGGCGGGATGCTGCCGTTAGCCTGCTTTTGCTTTTTTTTTTCTCCGCCGGAGCACAGTTCGTTCGATATGTCGCCACTTTTCACTCTGCCTTACCGTCTAATACGCTGCGTGCTGGTGCGATGATGGCCGAAATTTCATTGCTACCGCGGGTTGCTCGGACTTTTCGCGGTTACTGCGCTATTAACGTGTGGTCGCAGCAGTATCAGATTGTGACAGACAGACGGCCCCGGCTCTAGGTTGTGACGTCGTGGCAATGGTGACGATGACGGCAACACATCCGGATTCGCATCCCCAGAGGCTGATCCGGCAAAGCTGCTTTGTACGTGCGAGACAGCCAACAGCTGTCGCGCTGTATAAAAAAAAAAACGGTTTATGGGTAACCTGCAACTTGTAGCTCGCACATTGCTCCTCAAGCACAAGATGCCTGGTGCTGTCAGTTTCGCGGTGGTTGTGTATAGTACCTAGACGCGTGGGCGACTTGCACACAGATCTATCGTCTTATGCGGATTACCTATTACTCGTGTTGCGGAGCAGACAGTGGGAATTCTCGAGGTACCTGGCGACGGGTACCCTCAATATCCGACCGGCATGACAACGCTCGTGTATCCGCATGCCAATTAACTGCAGCAGCTCAGTGATTCGAATATGAAATGAGCCAGCCTGGCCGCAATACGCCGCTAGTCTCGCACGATTATGCCTTTTCACCTCGTCTCTCGCAGCCATGCATACTACTAGGGAGGCGTCTCTCCCTCAATCCTTGCGACTCTGGCCGCCAAGCAAACAACGACTCTGGCGTAACGAAATAGCAGTAGATTAGGGTCTGTACAGACGTGTAGTCCAGACAGTTAGCTGGTAGTACACACTATATGCGCCATACGTCACCATTCGCCTTGCAAGATTGAGCCCAGGCGAGCAAGCAAAAAGGGTGACGCGAGCGAATGCTGCTCTCTAGTGCTCCTTGGACGTCCTGGTCAGGTGGGTGGATATTCGAACAATTCCCATCTTGCGTGTGCCGGCGTCCCTACGAGAAGCCCCATAAATTCTGCTAGGGGGCTGACCATTCTGGGAATTGCTCATGACCTCACCTCCGGAACTCAAAGCGCTCTTCTGCGATAATAACCCGCGCCAGAAAGTCCCCTAGAAAAAAAAAAGATGGCAGTCTCTATGGGGGTGGTTTATCGGCTAGAGGTTTTTGTAAATAGATTAGAAGCGAGTTAGCACCTGTAAGCGCACCGATCTGTGAGAGGCTTGATATACACGTCCCAAGCCCTTCATTTCCCAGAATGGTCAACCAGGTTGAGATGAGGACAAGGCAGATAATTCATTGGCGGCTTGCTACCTGAGAGTGTGTTTTCGCAACGAGTTGTGCCCAAAGCAAGGCCGCTGTCCGTGCCAACGCCAAGTTGCACCGGCAGTACTTTGCCTATGCGTGGGAATCCGTACCCACGAGGTAGATGCGGTCCGATGGTCCTGTTTCCTGCTGCCGCGCCCAGAGCAGCCCACACGCGTGATACGTGCTGCCAGAGGTCGAAAAACCAGCAGAGCAGAGCATGGCACAGAACATTCTTGCAACTCGCACTGCATTAGCAGGCAGGAGACGCCCCAGGTCTGAGCAGAAGCAGTGCCCGTATTGGGCGTGCAGCCGGCCTATATCATGGATGCTGTCCGTTGCCTGCCACGAGGCCTGCAGCTTCATCGCATCGCCCCTAGCCACGGCGGAGAGCGGTCTATTAAATGGAACCTGCTAGCAAGGAAGATCGCCAGAGAGCCGTTAGCAGCACACACAATAGAGACCTTGGACACCTTAGACACCTTAGACACCTTAGACACCTTAGACACCTTAGATAGGCAGTACGTAGTGCCGTGTTGTTCCAGGCTGGCCAACCAGCGCCTCTCGTTAGCAGGCCATCGAGGCGTTTCGGTAGCTTCCCGCTTTGTTCAGCGCCCTGCATTACAGATGCATGATGCATATTGGATTTGGCATTTGGTAGACGAAGAAGCCTGGCAATGCGGTTTCCTCTTGCCAGGCCAACGCATTGCACGCAACAGCCACGCAGCAGCCACAGAATCGACCCAAGCGTGTGCGTCGTCCGTGGGTGGGCGCTGATGAACGCCTCATAGGAAAAAAAGCTGGGAGACGATCCGTCCATTCAGCAATGGTGTGAGCCCAGCGGCGGGCTTGTGGAGCACCACTCAATCAAGGGTGCGCCAGGTAGATATAAAGTCACTAGCATCGCCGCTTAGCCTCACGCGCGCAGGTTCCGCGGCACGGTTCGCCACAGGCTGCTAAGGCATACCTCTGCGCTACCTCGGCTACCTGGGCCTGGGAACGCTACTGCGTTAGTACCTGCTGGGTAGTGTCTGCCGCCCCCATGCTTGTACGGCGCCAGTGCCAGGGCATGTCTTCTTCAGACTCATGCCTATACTAACTCTCTTTTCCTCTCTCATTCAACCTTCTCTTCCCACGCCGTGGTCTTCGCGGCGAGAGACGACCTTTCTTGCTCTCGATCGCTAGTATTCCCGTGCCAACTCATCGCCCCGGATTCTCTACGGCACTGCAGAAGCTGTAAATTGCGTTTCGGTCTGGTGCCCTCGTCTTTTACACCGAAGCCCTCCATCGCTCTCATCCTTTCCCAAACTCTCCTTCACTCACACACGCTGCTCGTGGCATAAGACGGGCATGCCTTCACAAAGCTCCATTTGCCTCGTTCCACGGCCACACTGCTGATCTGCCGCCAATATGGTGCAACCGAGCGTGAGTTTTTCTCGTCTTTTGTTTTTTTATACTTTGCTCTCTTACAAGCCGCATTTGGCACTTCCTGCGATTTTTCTTCTATTTTCTATTTTGGATTCATTGGCGTACATGCTCGATATATTTTTCATCCGTCGCCTAACATTTTTTCTGACACGCACAACAGGATTCAAAATCTGCTGAGCCTGAAGCAAAGGCAACGCCCGAGGCAATGGCCAAGACGTCGTCCGCCTCAGGCGCGGCAGACAAAGACACAGTTATTGAGGCCATGCCCTACGGGACTCGCTCCCGCAACAGGACGGCCAACTCTCGTCCCAACTATGCCGAGGACAAAGACATGGACATGGACATGTATGATTACTACCCTGACAAAAAAGACAGCGACGCCGCCAAGAAGCCCTCGCGGCAGACCAACGGCGTCAGCAACGGCGAGACGTCTCGCGGCAACGGCAGCTCACGCAAAAATGCTGTTGCCGCGGCCGACGACTCCAAGGCCACCCCCAGCCAGAATGGCAGCCAGGATGCGAAATCCGGCGGAACGATTCACGCCTCACAGGCGACGTCGGGAACTGCCACTTCGCAGCCTTCGCGGAAACGCAAGGCGGCAGCTAACCAAAACGGCGGCGCGGCAGCGGCAGCATCAACCGCAACATCGGCTGCAGCAACGCCGCCGGCGTCGACGATCGCGGCGTCAAAAAAGAACGCCTTGGCCGCGCAGGCCCAGCTCCAGGGCATGACATGGCCTGAATCCAACATGCTCACATTCGAGACGTGCAAAGGCCTGCCGGACAATGGTCGAATGGTGGCCGACGATGGCACGGTGCTCGAGGCGAATGGTAGGTAGCACGGCCGGGATCCACCTCCACCCTATCTATTGCCAGAGGGCAATTTGCACCTGCTAACAGAGCGTCTTGGCAGATCACGTCTATCTCGTGTGCGAGCCGCCGGGAGAGCCCTACTACCTGGGCCGCATCATGGAGTTCATGCACACCAACAACGACGCCTCGCGGCCGGTGGACGCGGTGCGCATCAATTGGTTCTATCGCCCCAAGGACATTGGGCGCAAGGCCAGCGACACGCGAATGGTCTTTGCCAGCATGCACTCGGACATCAGCCCCCTGACGGCCCTGCGCGGCAAGTGCACGATCAGACACCGGCTGGAGATCAAGAGCATGAACGACTACCGTCGCACGCCCGACAGCTTCTGGTACGAGAAGCTGTACGACAGGTACATCCAGAAGAACTACGATCTGATTCCCACCCGCCTCATAGTCAACGTGCCCGAAAAGGTCAAGAAGGTGCTGGACGAGCGCTGGCAGTACGTGCTAGTCGAGCAGGGGCGTGGCAAGGAGCTGACTAGCGCCGTTAAGCTCTGCAAGAGATGCAGCGGCTATTGCGCAAGGTACGTACCGTCGACACGACCCTACAAGGCGCTCCATCAGGCCTAGGGCGTCTTTTCTCTATGTTCTCTTTTCGTCGCGTCCTTGTCCCTGTCCTGTCATGTCTGTCATGTTGTCTCTGCTTCTGTCTCTGCCCTGCCCTGCCCTATTTGTTTTGTGTTTCCCCGTTGCACCTGCGGCGCTGCAAGTACCGTGCCGTACCGCTCCCCTGGCGCCCTTGGCCCTCGCCTGTCACTGGTACCTGCGATGCCCGGCTCCATTCGGCCAAAGTCCCTTGCACAGAGGACAAGGTTCCCGTGGTAGCTGGTACTTGGCCGCCAGCCCACTAGTACATTGCGTCTACCCCCCTCTTTCAGGGAGAGCCCTTTTTTTTTTCTTCAGGTACCTTCACCAAGGATTGCCGGCTTGGGCGCCCCTCCAGTTGGAGGAGCCCCAGTTACCACAACCGTCGACACACCCCCCTCCCATTCCTTCATTCTCCGCCTCGCCTTGCGTGTCTCCCCTCCCACCGTGTGCTTCTGCCGTGCGTGCATGTGCATGCAATTTGCTGGCTGGCCCAGAGTCGGACCACCGCCAGAGCCTAAAACTTCTGCTACAGCCCGTGACTGCGTTTCCGGGAGCCTGTTTAGGCACTGTCCGATGTCACTTTGAGCCGCTGAAGAAGCAGCATCGTGCAGCGCATAGCGCATCACCACATCGGCTCCCAAAAAGGGTCACACTGGAGAGCGCAAGAGTTTGGTTTGAACTTTATCATCAAACACTTGGGGGGAACAATTGAATATAGACTGGCAGCATTTGTTTTATTTTCTCTTACTTTTTCCTTTTACCTTTTCGCCCCCTCTCGATTTTCACATGCCAAACTACCTTTGATAACCTCCTGATACTAATATCAATTCCCCACCAACAGCAATGATTCCGTTGATTGCGCAGTATGTCAGCACACATACCACATGAACTGCGTCAAGCCACCGTTACTTAAGAAACCTTCACGTGGATTTGCATGGTCTTGCGCTGCATGCAGTCGTGCTCAGGAGCGCAAGCTGGAAGCTCGCCATACGCCAAATACAATCGACACCGCGGATGCCGACGACGATGAGCTCCTGGACGAAGACGAAGAGGATGCTCATGGCGTCGAAACCGACAGGACAAGTCCTGCCGACGACGATGCGCCTCATCAGGGAACCTCGGAGCAGATTTACCAGGCTAGTCTTTGGCCGTGGCGTTATCTCGGCATGCACTGCAAGCCGGAGGATGCCCTGGACTACGATGATCGCATCTACCCTCGTGCAGGCACCCGCATTGGACCTAGAAACCAGGCCACTGTTGGCGCGTGGCCCGGACAGCCTGTTCAATATGTCAAGCCGCTGGAGTTTAAAAAGGGCGGCAAAAAAGACCAGAAATTCATCAAGGAACAGCAGGAGGCCGAAAAGGCCCGCCGAGGACAGCGGCCGAAGTGGGTCCAGGATCAGCCACCGGGGTACGTTGCTCGCGGTGAGGACTTGGACGAAAATGACCCCAATTGCACGGCCACATTGCTATGGAAGCCGCCAACCTCAGATACCCCGTCTCTTGATAAGATCAATGACTATGTTGCCGAAGCCATGTTGACGGCCAAAAAGCTGGACCTCCCCCCGCGCTCTACTAACCTTCGGGATGCCGCCATCGAATCCTTGTTTCGTGAAGACTTTGATGAGTCCAAGGCCCTGACTATGCTCTCAGAGAAACCCAGGAGTGAATTCAAAGAGCCCAACTTCAGCCCAGCCGAGGCCAAGAAATTTGAAGAAGGCGTTTCAAAGTTCGGCTCCGAGCTGCATCTTGTCATGAAACATGTCAAATCGAAGCCGCCGGGCGAGATTGTCCGGCACTATTATGTTTGGAAGAAGACCGAAAAGGGACAGCAAGTTTGGGGCAGCTTCCCCGGCCGAAAGGGAAAGAAGCAAGCTAGGCGCGAGGATATTGCAGCTTCAAAGCTGGCTGACGATGTGGCCAATGACGACGATGATTCTGCATTCGACGCAGACAAGGCGATTGAGAAGAAGCGAAGCTTCATTTGCCAATTTTGCAATAGGACGCAGGATCGTCAATGGAGAAGAGCGCCGAACCCGCTTCCTGGGCTTGTAAATGACCAGGGCCTCAAGGGCACTGGGAAAGATAAAGCTGGGAACCAATACGTTGTCGCCTTATGCCGGCGCTGCGCTGAATTATGGCGACGTTATGCTATTCGATATGAAGTTATTGAAGAAGTGGCCAAGAAGGTTGCGCAGGCTGGTGGCCGCGCATGGAAACGCAAGCAAGATGAAGAACTTCTCAAAGAGCTCCAGCTTGCACAGGAAATGGGATATATGACGCCCGAACGAGCTCCGACTCCTTCTAAAGCCGCTGCCCCCCAGCCCGGCGAGACCCAGGAGCCTCCTAGAAAGAAGCTCAAGACTGCAGCCGATAAAGAAGCCGAAGCAACACCCTCAGAGGCCGGTAGCACTCCAAGCGCAGCTCCGATTAAGAAGAAGGAGAAGGCAGAGAAAGCAGCCACCGAGCCGCCTGCGGCCCCAGAGATGCCAAAACCACGGACTCTTCCCTGCGCCATCTGCGATCAGATGGAGCCAATGGGAGACCAGCACCTCTCATGCCGAGAGTGTCGACTTACGGTGCACCGTAACTGCTACGGCATTATTGACAACAAGGTCCAAGGAAAATGGATATGTGACATGTGTGCGAATGATAAGAGCCCACAAGTGTCGATCGTAAGTCCAGCTCAAACACCGAATTTTGATATAATATATATCTTTCTCTTCCTTCCCTTTTCACGCCGCAAGTTCTGTACTAACAATCTCTGTGTGTAGCAATACAAATGTGTCTTGTGTCCTGTTGAGCAAACTGAACATGATTTCGTTGAGCTGCCGAAACTCACACACCACAAGAAAAAGATGTCGGAGAAAGACCGCGAGCGAGAAAAGATGGAAGTTCAACAAGCCCGCAAAGCTGCTGAATACTACCGCAAGAAGCAGGAAGAGATGAATCGCCCAGTCAACCCCCGCGAGCCGCTCAAGCGTACAGCTGACAACAATTGGGTGCACGTCACCTGCGCCGTATGGACCCCCGAAGTCAAGTTCGGTAACGCCAAGGCAATGGAACCATCGGAGGGAGTCCCATCTATCTCGAGAGCAAAGTATGACGAAATCTGCCAAGCCTGTAATCAGAAAGGTGGGGCATGTGTGCCCTGCCATCAATGTCGTGCATCTTATCACGTTGAATGCGCTCGCCAAAAGGGGCATATTCTCGGATTCGATATTGCTCCGGTCAAGAGCTCCCGGCGAGATCAGTTTAACATTGTCACCATCAACGGCGAGAGTGGCATCATGTCGGCAGTACTTTGGTGCAAAGAGCACGCCCCCACCAAGACGATTGTTCATCGAATTCATGATGTCGTGAGCGAGACAGGGTTGAATGCCCTTCAGCTCTACGTCCAGAATTTCAAGCAGGCAGACTTTACCTTGACTGGTACTGTTCGCAAGGCCAATCAGATGACCACGGCGGCGAAAATATCCGGAGCACCAGCTCAGGCATGGAATCGCAGAGCATCTACTACGACGGCGCCTAATGGTACCTGGGCTCCGCCGCGCAACGGCGACGTGGCTGACCCTGGATGCCATCCCCAGCATCCGGGCGACAAGATCTGCATCACATGCGGCATAGACGTCGCCTTGAGGTGGTGGCCGATTGATAACTTGCAAGAGCGGAGACTTACCAACGGCCATCACGGGCTCATTGGATCAGAAGCACAAAAGTTTGTTGAGCAGCGAAAGTTCCAATGCCAGAAATGTCACAAGCTACGAAAGACACCCCGTAGTCCGGGGCTGACTCTGCGAACTGGGCCTTCACCTCCGCCTTCCGAACTTGCACGTCCCCAGCCGATGGAAGCAACCCTGATGGCTCCTGTGCCTCCCATGAGAGGCTCAACGCCTCCTCCTCCTCCGCCGCCGCCACCGCCAAATGTGGTCGACTATCGTGACGGACGCCATATGAGCCATCCCCTTTCTTGGCCGCAACCACCGCCGGGTTCACATGCAATGCCAGCCGTGTCTACTCCTCCGCCGATACCTGCACCGGTTCACGCGCCAGCTCAGGTGGCAGGACACCGGCCACCGCCGATGGCACACCCATATTCGCCGGCACCACCACCACCACCACCACCACAAGGCAGAACGACGGCCTATCCTGAGTGGGCACCGCCGCATCGCCCTAGCAGCCAGCATAACTCACCTCCTCGTCACATTAACGGTGGCCCTCCGCCTATGTTGCACGGCGGCCCGCCCCCGCCTCAACCACCACCAGTATCGAACCTTTCAGCTCTGAGACCGCCTGCCATGGCTGGTCCGCCTCCAGCTACACCCCTTCCCGGTGGTCATCCGCATGGACATGGCTATACCAATGGGCTCCCTCCTTCTCCACGACGCATGAGCGGACCAACTGCTCCCGCTCCATACGTCCCTCCTTATCACAACGGACATCCAGGTCACGGAGGACCTATCCATCCCCCGGCTCACCTTATGAATAACGGACCTCCGCCGCCGCCACCTCCGCCGCGGTCAGATGCATTTTCACATGGTCTTCATCCTCAGAGATCATCATATCCGCCGCCCCCCTCACATGCTAGCCCTCCGATTTTGAGGAACGGGTTACCGCCGCCGCCGCCGCCCCAGCCTCATGAGTTGCCTCCGTCGTCAGGTCCTATGCCCCAACGACTCCCAGAAAACAGGCCGGCTACAGCGGCGAGTACGAACCCTTCTCTTCGCAACTTACTCTCTTAAGACTTTGGCCAGCTTCTATTCCGGAGGTCCACCCAAGCCCATCCGCTGTACAAGCTGAAGCTCTTCAGGCTGCGTATATATACGAGTGTGTGTGTCATTTGTGATTTTTGCTTGGCTTTGTTTTCATTTGGAGACGATTGGTCTTCTGCATCGAATATCCTTTCCTTATTGCTTTTTTCTTTTTTTCAAAATGATTAAACTTATTAATAAAGGTCGAAAGACGACCTGAGAGATCAACGCTGCTTATATGGCGTACAATGGAGCAGATTTTTTTCGTGGATCTAGAGAATTTCTCTACCCTGTCTCAAAATTAGAGCTCATGGTAGAAGCAAGGGAATGGAAGTTGAACCACACAATGGTGGCTTTTGAATGGTTTCATCCAATATAGATGGCAAATGCAGTGCCTATGCATGGGAGAAAAAAGGTGCATTGTCAAATGTTATATAGTATATCGCGTTATTGGAAATGGCGGAACTAATGTAGTATTTGGTTTTCTGTATAATACAAAAATTACACAATTACAAAAATGATACGTATGGAGAAAAGAGAGCTGTGGTGCAATGCTATAAGCCATATGAGAGCTCTGTCATGAGGCGGAGCTAATGAGGCGGAGTTGTAGTTGCGAGGATCAGCACTACGAGAACGCGTCTAGGTACTCTATCGTATTCTTTGAGTACCGAACGGGATCCAGTTCCATATGATTAAGCGACTACGCCAGCGATTAAGCCACTTGTCAGTACCTTGTCGAGACTTCCAGCGGCCCCAAAAATAGCCCACGTTGGCTCAGCACCCCAGGGCTGTGTGTCTGAGGTCAGAGGTTGGTTGGCCGGATATGCACAACAAAGTACTAGTACCTGGTCAAAGTACCGGGCGTCAAGCTGTCCCAAAACCGTCCTTCTCAAACAACTTACTAAACAAAACAACGTCGCAATTCCTGGATTAGCATCGCGACCAAGCTTTTTATCCCTCTCGGCCAACTCAACGCAATTGCATTGATTGCTTGATACTATCGCTACTCTTGCCTCCTTCATTGGAACGACTCATCGGCATAGCGACGATTCGCAGACAAGCCGAAGTCAATCTCGACCCGACAGGCCGCATCACAATAACAAGGCTGGGTGGGCTAGAGAACAGCGGGGAGAGCTACGGTCGAGAAAAGATTGAAACATACAGAACAGGAAAGAAGGAAGGGAACTGTTGGAAAAAGACAACAGAGAATACCTGCATCAAAAGAGCTGCGGGAGCTATTATTTGCTACTTCGAGGCACGCAGCGTTTGACGCAAAACTCTCTCAGCATGGCGCAGATATTGGCGGACTTGTTCTATTCGTTTGGCAATTGCCTGAATTGCTTCCCGGGATCTCCGACGCTCAAGATTAACAGCCGGAGCTTCAAGATCCAGCGACTATTAGGCGAGGTGCGTAATAAAGAAAACAGAGAGAGAGAGAGAGAATATTCCCCTCTTGGTGTAACTGCAGCAAGCATCACGCAAGCTTAATCGCTGACGAACAAATAAACAGGGCGGCTTCTCATACGTTTACCTCGTCGAAGACACCACCTCCCACGAGCTCTTCGCCCTCAAAAAGATCCGATGCCCCTTTGGCGCAGAGTCCGTCCAGCAGGCCATGCGCGAGGTCGACGCCTACCGGCTCTTCGACCACGTCCCCACCATCATCTCGGCCTTTGACCACAGCGTCGCGACCGACCGCGGCGGCGGCAGCGGCGACGACGCCAGCAAGACCGTCTATGTCCTGCTGCCGTACTACCGCCGCGGCAACCTGCAGGACATGATCAACGCCAACCTCGTCAACCACGGCCGCTTCCCCGAGCGCCACCTGATGATGCTGTTCCTGGGCGTGTGCAAGGCGCTGCGGGCCATGCACGAGTATCAGCCTGCACCTGCGGAGCGCATGCAGATGGGCCGCGAGGAGGACCACGACGAGAATGCCGAATCCTCGCGACCGGGCGGCCGGAAGATGGGCACGAGGGGGAAGCGGACGGAGGAGCAGGAGCAGGGCGAACAGGAGCGGCCGCTGATGGACTCGGGCCCAAACCGCATCGAGGGCGAGTCACGCGGTGGCAAGATCAAATCATATGCTCATCGTGATATCAAGCCAGGTAAAGAACCTATCCCCATGTCCAAGTGTCATTCGGTCTAACCAACCATCGCCAGGCAACATCATGATCGACGACTCCGGCTCAACCCCCATCCTCATGGACCTCGGCTCCGTCGCCGCCTCCCCCGTCCCCGTCACCTCCCAGTCCCTCGCCCTCCAAATCCAAGACACCGCCGCCGAGCACTCCACCATGCCCTACCGCGCTCCGGAGCTCTTCGACGTCCGCACTGGCACGGTTATCGACACAAAGACCGACATCTGGTCCCTCGGATGCACCCTCTACGCCTGCCTCGTCGGCAAATCCCCCTTTGAGCTGCGCTCCGACGAGACCGGCGGCACCCTCAGCCTTTGCGTCCTCGGCGGCGATTGGCGCTTCCCCGACGAAAACCCCGGAGGCGCGCCCAAGCGCACAAACACCATCCAGGCCGCCAAGGCCAAGGCGACTGCGGGCGACGGCTCTGCTGGTGCTGCTGCCGGCGGTGGTTCTGGGGACGTCTCCATCAGCGAGCCCATTCGCAACATTGTCCGGGCGTGTCTGAAAGTCGAACCTGCGGAGCGACCCGACATCAATGAGCTCATCACCATGGTGGAGCAAGTTGTCGAAGAGCTGCCCGACGACCTGTCATGAGAACTGCTGCGTTGCTAACTTCCGGATGCTCTCAGCTTGAAATCTCCAATTCTTCATGACTTTGAATACTCGACTATTGATATTCAGATATGCCATTCGAGCCGTGTGAAATTTTTTTTTCTTTTTGTTATGATTTGTAGGGCAATAGGATATGATGTGAGCCTGAGACAGAAAATCGTTTATATGTTCCTATACTTTCTATACTAGCCAATGGGCGGAGCCGTCTCCTATTTATGATATCTTATCATTGTCGTGGACATGTTTATATATATGTATCTACTGCAAAAAGGCGTCGGCGTTATAACGGATTGAATGACTTGATTGATTTAGAGAAGCAAAGTAAAACAAAAGACAGACAAACGGAGAAAGATTACTCTCATAAGGAGGAATACCTATAAAGTAATGTTGCATCCTAGCGTGAACTTGTGATAACTGACAGGACAACAAAGTTATTACCTTGGTATTTCACAATTCCTCTTACTTCTAATCCCAACGAATAGCTCATTATCCATTGCGTATTTCAGCCACATCAAACCACTTCATGTCACAAGCATTATCCGAATGCTGGAAGTAGGGCATATACAATTGGTATCTTCACTTCCCTATAGCTGCAGCTTGTATGTCGCCACCTCAAAGGGCCGCAGGGTAATGTCAAACTTGTTATCTTCCAATGAAACCTCTTCGATTTCGTCCTCCAGAATATTGACTTTAGTAACGCGTTTCACATCGAACTCTGTTTGAATACTTCCTCGGCTGCGTCCACCCAAAGACTCGTATAAACGAAGGATGATGCTCCGCCCGCTGTTGACACGAAGGCCTTCACGACGGCTGACGTCCTCGTCATCGTGGCCCCGCTTGATGGTATCCAATATGATGGAGGCGGATGCATCTGCGTTGGTGAGCTTGATAGGAACACTGGTCAAGCTTTCAATGGTGGCCTTTGGTGCGGACAGCACCTTGAGTGGGGTGTTAAAAGCATACGCCGCTCTAACAGTAGTCGAAGAGAGGCCTCCCTTGTGAGGAAGAATAGCCCATCGGATCGAGTGGCGGCCCATATCCGCATGCTCGTCGGGAGCCTTTGGCGATCGAAGCAGCGATAGGCGCATTAGCTTACCAGCTGTAGCGAAACCATACTTGCTGTCATTGATGATAGAAACACCATAGTTATGCTCAGACAGATCGGCAAATCTGTGGCAACAGACTTCAAACTTGGCCATGTCCCAGCTCGTGTTGTAGTGAGTTGGTCTCTTGGTAATGCTGTATGCGGACTCATAAGAGGCCTCTGTGTTAACAACGTCGACAGGGAACTCGACCTTGAGGAATTTGGAATTCTCGTGCCAATCCACTTCCGCTTTACACTCAACCCAAGAGGTTTGGCCTTTAAGGGCTGCCGACAACGTAATGTAAGACTTGATGGAGCTATTCTTGCTAATCTTGATCTCAGTAGCAAGAGTGACGCGGTGAGGCTTAACTTCGTATAGGCTAGTTTGACCGTAGCTAAGCTCTCGACGAGTCTCAAGGTGATAAACCTCGACGTCCCAAGCTTCCCAGAAGAGTGGGATATCATCAAAAATGACAAACTTGTTGGCTCTACCGCCTTTCTCGATGGTCTCGCGCTCGTTGACCCTGTCATACAGTGAAGTGATGCAGCCGTCTTCGACGACAACGCGGAGATCGTCATTTTCTAATATGAACTGGCTGCCCACTTGCTGCACTGAAACAGCTGGCTTGTCTTCTTGGACCTTAAAAGTGCGAAGTGCAAGCAGCGGGCCATCTCCACAAGCAATGCCAACCTGGGTATCGGAAACCTCAACAAGTTCTTTGCGGTGCCAGGGCAATGTGTTGAGGACGGTGGACTCGTTCAGGCTATCAGGTTGCGAACCGCTGGCACCTAAAGCCTTGTAAATCTCTGCGAGCAGCTTATGTCCCGTCTCAAACGTCTCCTTGTATATCTAGAAGCTGGTCAGCATACAAATGATTTATTCACCAGAGGAAAAAAGCCCCGCGTTCTTACTTTGTTAGAGTCGTCATAACACATTTCGATAGAGCTACCAGGGAGGCAGTCGTGGAATTGGCAGAGAAGGATACCCTCCCACATGTTGTCAATCTGTTCAGTGGGATATTTATATGACTTGTTCTTGAGGGAGGCAAGTGTTGCAAGCTGCTCGAGATCTCGCATTAAAACCTCGGCCTTGCGGTTGTAATACTTGTTGTTTGCCTGGGTGGTATAAGTGCCTCGATGTAGCTCAAAGTATAGCTCACCATA
Organism: Trichoderma gamsii; assembly: GCF_001481775.2. Classification (NCBI taxonomy): domain Eukaryota; kingdom Fungi; phylum Ascomycota; class Sordariomycetes; order Hypocreales; family Hypocreaceae; genus Trichoderma; species Trichoderma gamsii. The sequence goes on along the minus strand of NW_020171382.1, from coordinate 195,027 downwards.
CCACGTGGGAAGCTCGCTGGCCTTTGGAGCGAGGCGGTCAAAGAAGTCATCAACACTGTGACCGAGCTTAAGTTTTGGAATACCTCCAATGGTGTTGCTAATTCCTGAAATTCGTCGAAGCTTCTCCAGATGCTGCCAGGTAGGGCCGCCACCGCCATCGCCCTTGCCGTACACCAGCAAAGAGGTGTTGTCGACACGCAGGGTTTTGTGATTGGTGATGCTGCGTTTCAAATCACCGAAATCGGCCTCAGCTGTATATGTCTCGGATGGAGGCATGTGGCAGATGACTTGGCTCCCATCAGGGCTCACCCACATGAATGTAGTGTGAGGGAAATTGTTGATATTGTTCCAGCTCAGTTTCTGGGTCATGAAACGGTCCATGCCTGCCAGGCGACAGAGCTGGGGCAGCTGACTTGAATATCCAAATGTATCAGGAAGCCAGAAAGTGCGGCAACGGGATCCAAACTCTGCCTCAAAAAAGCGTTGGCCATAGAAGAATTGACGCACAAGCGATTCGCCGCTAGGCATGTTTGTGTCATGCTCGACCCAGCTGCCACCGATGGGGTGGAATTGGCCTTCGCTTACCTTTTGCCTTACACGATCGAAAGCCTTGGGATAGAATTGCTTTAGCCATTTGAACTGCTGGGCCTGAGAGCAAGCAAAATGAGCCTCTGGGTAGCGATCCATCAGATCGCACTGACTCGACCATGACCGAGCCACTTTTCGTCTTGTCTCTGCAAAGGGCCACAGCCAGCAAGAGTCAATATGGCAGTGACCAATGCCAAAGACGACTGGCTCTGGGCCATTTTCATAAACCCGATGAGAGTCGACATCGGGACCGATGATTTGCTGTGCCAGCTTTCGACATTCGAGGATAGATTCCTGATTGTTCACTTCGAAGGTATCGATAATCTTCATCGCAACAGCGAGTGCTTTGCCCTGCTCGGCCGAATTCTCGGGGAGTTCTCGAGCGGCGTCACCAAGCTCCCACATGTCGAATAAGAGGCCGCGGGCTGGGACATTGACGGCTACAATATCGGCTTTTCCAAGAGCAAAATATTTGTTTGGGTCTGGTGGCATAATGCTGGCTTTCCCACCGGGCGCATTTCCAAACATGCCGTTACAGGCCATTTCGATGTAAATGGTGTGCGGTTTACCGTCGCGGAGCGAACGAGGGATGACCCATTCGATTCTCTCGCCTCCACCGGTCAGTCCCTGAAGCGGCATACCATCTTCGGTCCACACGAGGCCTTCATTGTTGCCGTCCCACTGGAGCTCGAGGAGCTCTTCATCAGCGATTGCTTCGGGGACGGTCAAGACGACTCTGAACCAATGAGTAGACCATGAAGGCCCAAAGGCGGCGCCGGTATGTGTCTCTTTAAAATGCTGAGAAACTGCATGCTCAAATGTCGGTCGCTCTTGTCCGGGAGCGCTCCAGACGGAGATCTGAACGTGCGGTTTGCCTGAGTATCTGGCATTGTAGAGATTGCTACACGGCAGGCGTTAATTGATTGAGATCAAGACAAAATGGATGGAATACAGGAAGACGTACGCTAGCAAATTCACCTTATCATACTGTCCTGATTTATAGAATGGTTCGATACGGCTTTTGAGAATGCTAGTCTTGGGAACGCCAACAGGCCGTTGGGCAAAGACCGGGTAGGAGACGCTGCTCCTCACTTCGCCGCCACCACCCATTGTATGAGCGTCGAGAGCGTGTCCTGGAGCGGGCGGTGCCGATCGATTGGACAGTCGCCGAAGCTTGCCCGGGAGAGGCTGGAGATTGTCTGGAGAGGGCGAATGCCGAGGGCAGTCGGAAGAGACGAGGAGAAGGTTGGCGATTGAGCTGTCGTTGTAACTGCCAATTGCGGTCAGCGAATTGAAACAAGCGACAGGCCAATTGTCCAAAGTAATGTGAATGGGAGAAGTCGCAAGGTGAGCCGAGTTCCGTGGCGCATGAGAGAGCAGCTCGGTATTATATAATAATATAGCGCCGAGTTACCACCTGCATAGGTAGCTTGCGCAGCTTCGGGGAAGCTCTGAGCCGTCACTGCTGTGGGGAGGTGGGGAAGACACCGCTCCAGAGACAAAGATTCCCAGTTTCTGAGGCAATGTAGCAAGCATGGGGGGCGCTAAAGGAGTGAAAATCGGCGCTGTGTTGGAGGTAGCGTGCGGGGAGTCTGGATCCGATCCCAGCCATTGTCTCAGGGGTGACAAGTTGGAATGGGCTGATGCTCCTCACTCTGGACCCTGAAATGGCAGAGTACGCACCTCATATTTGCAATCTTGGTTCTTTCCTAAGGAATTGGCAGAAGTAGGTTAAGATGATAAGAGAAAGGAATCATAAGAAGTCAATAGAACAAAAGGTGGACGCAATATTCAAAACCGATTGCAGTAGAGTCGAGATTCAGTTAGACAGGGGTCCAAGCAGGCCGATAAGGGTCGGGAATCGATGTTTCGGGTGGTAGAAGCCGAAGAGGGTCTCAAATCGTAACAATTGAGTACGAATAGGTATTCCAACATACCCCGTGGAGCCCGATACAGTCAAAGTCTTCCCAGACCGAGTCCAGCGTGGGAAGAGGGGCACAGTGAAAGTGAAGGCGGCCAACAACAGCTCTCGAGTGGGCGCTTCACGTAATGCCGGCGCGTATAGTGATGACTCCAAATGGGTAAAAGGTAAAAGCTGCTGTGGGTATCGCGAAATCGACAGGAAGAGATGTGAAGAGAATTAAAAGAGTGGAAGAGAGAAAAGCAAAACGGGGGCAGACAAAGCTTGGTACAAATAGGGCCCGAGTACTTGCGACTACCTCCGCACTCTGGGAAAGAGACAGCCTTTTGCTGCTGCCCAACCAGCTCTCTACGGGCAGCTTATGCGATGTGTCAGGCACATGAACCTACCAATATTTATGAGGTCACGGCTGGTGCTTTAGCGTACCTCGTCTGATGAGATATCTCCAGCTTTTTTTATTGTTCTTTTACTATTCATATTGTTCATCTGTGTATGTCATCTGCTCAGATTAAAGAGTGCAGTTATAATCTTTCCTGGCTCTCTATAAATTTGCCTACCTTACCAAATATCAACAGGTGTTAGAGACGCATCTGGGTCATTGTAACCGCCCCTCAGTAGCTGCTGGCCAGCCGCCGCCAGTGCTCCATCTCCCGCCGTAGCGCTTCCAACGGCGCTTCAGGCACCGGCAGCCCGCCTATGGTGGGGCCGCAAATCACCATCTTCACAAGGCTCCAAAAAATGGTTGTGCCAGCAGAAACTGTTCTTGTTCACGAGCTTTCATCTCGATGCCCTTTCAAATCCCAAGTGGCTTTTCTTCAGAGGAGGACAGGTGATTGAGCCTGTCGAATGATCTGGAATGTTTCGACAACGCACAGCTCATGGCCTGCGATATCAGCCTCTCTGCACTCGCCGCCTGGCTCTAAGCCCTGCGTTTCTGCGATGTAGAAGCTCTCCCGCGGCTGTATTTGTCGCGAATCTCACCACAACTGCTCATTTTGAAGCTGCCGCGAAGCGATCGAGAACGAAAACTACAGTCAAGCTCTCTGATTTGCCTCAAGGAAAGGTCTTGGCGGAAACTCTCCCCGTCGAAGAAGAGCAAAATGAACCACCGCCATGGCCACCCGTTGTGGGCCAGGCGCGCCGGAACATGGACAAATTTGAGAAGTGCATCCTCCTCACCCGAGTGGGTGGCTTCTATGAGTTCTATTTTGAGCACGCTGAAGAATATGCATCACTGCTCAATCTAAAGCTGACTTCCAAGAAATTCAACGCTGGGCTCGTGCCGATGGTAATCCGCCCCTATCCGTAGTTATCTTGTCACATATGCATGCATATACTTATAAACCTCTTCTTATTTATATTGTTGCTAAATGTGATGCTATATAGGCAGGGTTTCCGGTATTCCAACTGGACCGATATCTCAAGATTTTGGTGCAAGATTTGAACCGCCATGTCGCCGTGGCTGAAGAGTTCCCCAACGATGCCTCAGATAAAGTCAAGTCGGGCGGCCTCATGCACGATCGTCGAGTGACTCGCATCATCACTCCAGGAACTCTTATTGACGAGAACTTCATCGACCCTTATGCCAATAACTACATCATGGCAATTCACGTTTCTCAAGATGCTCCGTCTGACATTTCGCAGTCGGACTCCCTTTCAGCCAACGAACCCTTACATGTTCCAAGCGTGAATAATTCGCCCATCGGCCTAGCATGGCTTGATCTCTCTACCGGACAGTTTTTTACACAATCTACAACTTTGTCATCTCTGTCATCCATCTTATCGCGCATAGCTCCACGAGAAGTTGTCCTTGAACAAACATTTGAGCTGAAAAAAGATCATGACATTTTTTCCATATTGACAGATGATCGACATCTCGTCACATTCTCGCCACACGAGAGCCTTACAAACATCGACGACTGGACTCCCCTTCTAGAATCACAGATATCCGAAGCTTCAAGGAAAGAGTTTGCAGATAATGAGGTTGTTGCAGGAGGACTTATACTAAATTATGTCAAGAATCGACTCCAAGGCACGAGCATGAAGCTTCAGCCGCCTCTCCGCTTTGAAAATACGCAGACCATGGCCATTGATAAAAACACTTTGAGAGCGCTAGAAATAAAGCAGACCATTCGCGATGGCTTCTTCCGCGGCAGTCTTCTTCATGCGATACGCCGCACAGTTACCAAGAGCGGCGCCAGACTGCTCAACGAATGGCTCGGCTCTCCATCTACATCTCTAGAAGTCATTGAAGCCCGGCAAGACATTGTCTCTCGCTTCATTGATTCAACGGATCTCAGCGATTCCATGGTCATTCTGCTGCGACGGAGCCATGATTGTCAGAGGCTTGTTCAAAAGTTTGCTCTGGGGAGAGGTGATCCGGATGATTTGCTTGGAATAGCTAACACGATATATGCGGCCGAGGAAATCGTGCGTCTACTCAAAGAGGCATCGGGGGCGGAGCACAGTCTGTCTTCGCCGGCAGCTGATTGCCTCACATCCTTGGCATCTCGAATTGTCCTCGGAGAGCCCCTCGAGCTAGCGGATAGAATTAAAGAGTCTATAGACGAGGAAGGCATAGCTCAGCAGCAAGCCGTTGAAGAATCTGAAGCCGAGCAAATGATTGCTCTAGCCCAAGATGTTGTTGCCTCTGAAGGCTCCAGTGAAGACGCACATCTCGTGACGAAAGCAAAGAGGAAGAAAACCAGCAGTCTGAAAGAGCTATACGGCGAAGACAACGAGCCTTGGGTTATGAAACCAGCTGCGAGCAAGGAACTCCAGAACTTTCACAACGATCTCACAACACTTGTAAAGGAGAAAGGTGCTCTTGTTGAGGGGCTTCGAGTGCGCCTGGAAGCACCAAGTCTAACACTCAAATGGACATCAAGCTCAGGACATATAGTCCACCTCAAGACGAAAGAGGCCAAGAGGTTGACCAGGGAAAAGACGGTCTCTTCGAACCGCAGTGCAAGCTCATACCATCTTCCTGAGTGGACCAGTCTTGGCCAGCAGATTGATCAAGCAAAGTTTCGAATTCGTCGCGAGGAGCAACGAGTGTTCCAGTCTCTTCGCGAACACGTTATCAAGAGTCTGATCAAGCTGCGACGCATCTCGTCTGTGCTGGACGAGATCGACATTGCGACATCATTTGCAAAGCTCGCCGTCGAGCAGAATCTCGTCCGTCCCAAGTTGAACGATTCGAAAAGCCATGTTATCAAGGGTGGTCGCCATCCCACGGTGGAAGGGGGGCTGTTAGAACAAGGGCGTCGGTTTGTTCGCAATGACTGTGTACTTGGGCCGCCGCCGGATGGCTCTCTTTGGCTTATTACTGGGCCGAACATGGCTGGTAAGAGCACATTCCTTCGACAAAATGCCTTGATTACGATAATGGCTCAGACTGGGTGCTATGTGCCCGCTTCCTACGCTGAAATGGGCATTGTCGATGCCATTTTCAGTCGGGTGGGATCGGCCGACAGCCTATACCATGATCAAAGCACTTTCATGGTGGAGATGCTCGAAACAGCCCATATACTACGGCAGGCTACTCCAAAGTCGTTCGTCATCATGGACGAGATAGGTCGAGGCACTACACCAGAGGACGGCACGGCGATATCATTTGCTTGCCTACACCATCTTGTGACAGTCAACCAGTGCCGAACCCTCTTTGCAACACACTTTCACGACGTGGCCGATATGGCGGCCGCTGAGGGATTATGCGATCCACAGACTGGACCCGTTCAGGCTTATTGTACTGATGTACAAGAGGATAACAAGGGAGGCTTCGTCTACATTCACAAATTACGGCGAGGTATCAATCGCCGAAGTCATGCTCTCAAGGTGGCACGGTTGGCAGGATTACCACAGCATGCAATCATCATTGCCAAACGGGTGTTGGATAATACCACTACAGAGACGATAGAGAACGGCCAGTCACTTGCTGGATAAGCAGTGGATAAGTCACATAAACAATATAGCTAGCTCTGCGCGCATATCCTATGTATCTTCGTATGTTAGCCATTGAGATCTTTACATAAAGTTACAATAAAACTGGTAAAAGAAGATGATGTAATGTCATAAGGTGTTGTTGAATATTTGTTTTCATCAGGAGATTCAGGGTTAAAAAGCTCATGAATAGATTTATAATCATTCGAAAGAAATGTTATGAAAGCAAAGAAGGAGAAATAACTAACCTTTTGGCAAGTGAATAATCCTGCAGTCGTCTTCAATCATGACATTTCAATTATTCACAAGTTGATTCTTCCTCAAGAGTTGAACAGTTGACTCGTAGCTTTCATTGAATTTCATTCGTGTCTCATGTAATCATTGTGTTGATCCTATTTTGGCCAACCAATGACCTATGTACCCATAGATTTAGATCCATATACCGTGAAACAAGTCGAAGAAGCCCTGAAAACCGATGCAGTACCGTTACTGGTTGTTTAGTCGCTATTGAGCACGTTAGTGTTAGTTCCAAAGCAGGTTTCAAGGATATGACATACAAGAGACCGCCGAAGCCCTCCTCGTCCTCTTCCTCCTCCTCCTCCTTCTTCTCCTCAGCGGGGGCAGCCTCGGTAGCGGCAGCGGCACCAGAGCTGGCAGCAGGAGCAGCGGCAGCGTAAGCGTCAGGGTTGGCAATGCGGTCCTTGAGCTGCTCAATCTCGGGCCAGCTGATCTCGGTCTCAATGGCAACAGCCAGGACCTTCTTGTAGGAGTTGACAAGAGAGTGCATGACGGAAGGCAGGGTGGGGAAGTTGAGAGCCAGGGAGATGGTGGCAACGGTGGTAATGGCCTGGGCCAGGGTGCCGAGGAGCTGCTCCTCACCAATGTCGAGAATGGTGGGGGGGAAGACCTGGCCCTGGTCGTAGACCTGAGCAATTCCCAGACCGTAGGTGAAGGGAGAGATGTTCAACAAGTTGAGCAGCGAAGCCTCAGAGGGGCCGACCTTGTTGCCAGCCTCAATGAGCTTAAGATCGGTGGTAATTTCAATAGTACCACGAGCGATCTTGGTGGGGACACCGAGAGCCTGGAAGAAAGAGGTCTTGCCAGGCTCCATACCGGTGTTTCCAGCAGGAACCCACACATCGACGGGAGCGACAGCACCGGCACGGGCAGGGGCGGCGACACGGTTGGCCAGGATCTGGTCACGAATCTCCTTAAGATCGCCGTTGGTGAAAACGAAGCCGACGTTGCCCTTGACGAAAGGCAGGATACGCTCGTACTCGGGAGTATCAACGAGGAAAGTTCGCAGAGCTCGGCGAACCTATAATTTCCAATTGTTAGGCTTCAAATTTTCAAGGCAAATCCAAGACCAAGAGCCTTACCATGGTGTTCTTGCCCATCAGGACAACACCCTTGCCACGGAGGGCGTGTCGGATCTCGTGCATCTGCTGGGACGAGACATTGTCAATCTCAACAATGAAGATTGACTTGTAGTCCTGCAGCAAGCCCTTGAGCTTGTCGAAGTAGCCGGCCTTGTTCGCTGTTTTGCCCCCCATATCTTCTTTTTTCCTGAAGGCAGGTTATTTAAGGGCAAAAGGGTATCCTTTGGTATTGATTATTTGGTGACTTGAAGTCTTATCGCGGAAAAGAGAAGGAAAAAAAGAGAGGAGCCGAAATTTCGCGGATTTTGCACCTAGCGAGAAAGTGTGTGTCGAATGGCTAGGGCATGGCTGAATTAGGTAAGCGGTAAGAGCAAGCTTGCGGTTTGAGTTGAGGTGGGGACTCAAGGTACTACGTACCGTTTGGTCGAAGTGAAAGTACAAGCAGAATGTACCTTTTTTTTTCTAGGTCAGTATCAGAAAAAAGTTCTAAGTTGGGAGGCTGCATGACTTGCTGAAGCTCCAATTAGACTTCATTCTTCTCAAGCACCCAATCTTTAGGGAGAGACGAATTCCCAAGTATCTTATGCACAATGAAGATTCCTTATAACAAAGTCCATGTTCGAGGGCAAATCCTCTTTGCTGCTCGCGGAGGCGCAATCCACACCTTCAATCTCACAGACGGCTCTCACATCTCATCATGGAAACACCCTGACGTCGACAAGGTTGCCGACTCAATAAAGGCCATCAATGAGGCCAAGGCTGAAGCTGCTCTAGCAGCAGAGGCAGATACTCCAGCGACTGAAAGCGAAGGCCCGCCAGCAAAACGGCAGAAGCTGGGTGGTGAAGATGAGAGTGCTCCAGTGACTGCTGAGGCTGAGGCTGAAGCTGAGGCATCCACATCTACACCTACAACAGCCCAGGACGATAAGCCGCGATCTGGCCATGTCGATGGCAGGGGGAAGAAGGGTAAGGGAAAAGCTGGAAAGGACGTTGAAAATGGCAAAACTCGTTTCGCTCGTGTGCCTGACCGGCCCGTGATTACGCATCTGACGAGTACGCCTAATGGAAGCCATCTCCTGGCCGTGACTGGACATGACAAGGTCGTCTGGGTCTTTAAACACGATGGGAACGGCCAAATCGAGGAGCTCAGCCGAAGGTATGAGCGTTTATCATTGCTGTTCACTTTAAGAAAACGACGTGTGCTAAGACATGTATACATAGAACTATGCCTAAGCGACCAAGCGCAATCGCCATTGGACCTTTTGGACAAATCATCTGCGCCGACAAGTTTGGAGATGTCTACGCTCTACCTGTAGTCATCCCTGATGAAGGCGTAAAAACTTCCGCGTCAATGTCAGCGCTACCAATGCCAACCAAAAAGGCTTTCAAACCCACTGCAAACTCGCTCACTGTTCACTCCAAGGGCAACCGACTTGCCCTTCTCAATCAGATCAAGCAAGCCGAGCTTTTCAACGCTTCCAAAGATGCCAACAGCGCCAATATCCCAGAGTTCGAACTCCACCTGCTGCTGGGACATGTATCTATGCTGACGGCCCTGGTGATTGGAGAGAAGGAGGGTCGCACTTATATCATCACCGCTGACAGAGATGAGCACATCCGAGTATCTCGGTACATTCCTCACGCGCACATTATCGAAAACTTTTGCTTTGGGCACAAGGAGTTTATCAATGACATGATCATTCCCCCCAAGAACCAGGACATTCTCGTCTCTGGCGGCGGTGACGAATACATCTTTGTGTGGGACTGGCTCGCCGGAAAGCAGCTCTTCAAGACAAGCGTTCTATCGCTCGCCCGGGAAATCGCCCCCGAGACCACAGCTGTCGCCGTTTCAAGCATCTATAATCTAATCTACCCCTCTGAAGAAGGCCCGCTCACATACATACTGGCCATTTGCGAAGAGTAAGTCTCTCACTTATAAGAGCTCCATCTATATATCTATATATAACCAGAAGGATCGCCAAAAACATTCAAAATCGCTAACAAATTTCAACAGCATCAAAGCCATCTTCTCATGGAAGCTCCTCGAAAACAACGAGCTCCACTGCCCCGGCATCATCCAACTCCCCGGCAAGCCCCTCTCCCTCACCATCTCCCCCAGCAGCGACGACAACGCCGCCCCCACACTCATTGCCGCAATCGACCCCGACGTGGAGACCAAGGCGCAGAGCCTCCATGCGTTCCGCCTAACCATCAACCACGGCAGACTGGCCGTGGACGTTGAGACCGCCTTCAATGACAAGGCCGTCGAGGCAAACGAATCCGATATCAGCGCGGAGGAGGTTCGAAGCCTGCTGTACACTGTTGAGAGCTTACGGAAAGTGGTCACAAACGCGGAGTTTGAAGAGGCTGGCTCGGAAGCGCCGCAGGCAAACACTGATAGCGATATGGCGGCAGATACTGGTGATACCGAAGAGTGATCGTGTTGAATATAGTAGTGTTTACGTATAATCCATGTTCTATAATTACATAAAACAGTCACTTGTCAAGAATAATACCAAAAAGATGAATTGCTTTAAATCATCATATTCATAGTCTAAGTCTGCAACAACCTGAGATAAAAAAATAAAAACTCATCAAAATCGTCTATGTCCCTCTAAACGCCCTCCAGCCTAGTCATGCAAGTCCAAAAAGCACCCAGGTCCATAATAATGGTCGGCAAATGGACATGCCCGTGATCATCCCTCTGCGCATTTGTTTCGCCATCGTCTTCCCAGATGCGGCGGAAAGTAACAGCTTTCTCCCTCCTCCAGATGGTATCAATGAGACTTCGAAAAGAGAACTCCTCAAATGCAGCGGCAGAGAATGGAACGAAGCAGCACCCAATTCCTCAAATTAATTCAAACAACACCGCTCCATCCGCCTCACTCGCTTGCTGCTTCCAGAAAAAGGACGTCGTAGTGATCCAATAGCTCTAAGGCACCATCCCGCGTCCACTATTCGGTCGCTTGCTTTTATTTTGAGCTCCAAGCTACATATACTGAGATGTATAGGCTTGCCTCCCCCCTTTTCTTTTGCAATTTACTGCGAAGCGCACTGCACGCGCTCGCCACCAGGGTGGCCATCTTCGTCCTCATCGTCACCCATGCCGTTGGGGTCTCCAAAGACCTTGCTCTGAGCACCACTATCCAAATCTTCCAGATCGGCAGGCTCTGTCATGGCCTCAGCAGGGGGGTTGCCCTCTGTTGAAGGAGGTGGAAGGAGCTTTCGAAGGGATTCAAATGCAGAGGCGTCGTCGGTCCAGTTCTTTTCGGGGAACTTGACATCGAAACGGATGTACAAGTTGCCGTAATCGTGGTGTCTGTATGAGGGCATACCCTGGCCGCGAACCATCTTCACAGAGTCTAGAGAAAGTTTGTTAATTTTTACTCTTGTCTTGATATCAGGTTAGAGGAGGAAGAGGGGAATAATTACCTGGTGCAATAGCTTCGCCAGGAAGGATTTCAATGCTGAGCCATCGCTCATCCAGATGCTCAACATAGATGGTACCTCCTGCCAGAGCAGTAACCAGCTCAATTTCACATCGGTAAAGGAGGTCATCATCCTTTCGGGTGAAGCGAGGGTGAGGCTTCTGCTCGATCTCGAAAACAACATCACCAGCCTGAACGCCAGGAGCCTGGTCACCTTCGCCTCGGAACTCGACCTTGGTGCCGCTCTTGACACCCCTGTCGACGTGGACGTGGAGAACCTTTCGGTCAACGGTGGTCTTCTTGCCGTTGCACTGCTTGCAGCGATCCTTATCCTTGATAATCTCGCCTTCACCATTGCAATCGGGGCAGACAGTCTGGAAGCGCTGAATCATGGGGCCCATCTGGCGCATCATAGTCTTCATACCAGCACCATTGCAGCCCGCGCACTTGCGAACGGCACCATCCTTTCCTCCAAGGCCGTCGCACTTGGGGCAGATGATGGATCGTTGCAGCGCAAGCTTGGAGATCTTGCCACGGTAGATGTCTTCGAGGGAAACCTTGTGGGTGTGGTGGATGGTGCGAGCCTTGGGAGGCCCGCGGTTCCCCTGCATGCCACCAAACATGCCACCCATTCCACCAAAGCCGCCACCGCCAAAGAACTGAGCAAAGAGATCTTCAGCAGCCATGCCGCCAGCGCCACCCGCACCGCCCTCGAGACCGGCTTCACCATATTGATCGTAGATCTGACGCTTCTGGGGGTCGGAAAGGATCTCGTAGGCGCTGGAGATTTCCTTGAATTTCTCTTCGGCAGCGGGGTTGTGGGCGTTCTTGTCTATACCGTGGATATTAGAATGAGTTTCTCTCTAATAGACAGTTGCCAAGGTAAAACGTACCAGGATGGTGCTTCAGGGCACCAATCTTGTAAGCCTTCTTCAACTCCTGCTCAGTGGCTGTGGGAGCGACCTGGTAGGATACATGTTAGTTCATCTCTTCGTACAAGATCGAAGCAGCCGTGGAGCTGCATGTAGGGCAAATACATACACCAAGTGTGTCGTAAAGCTTTGTTTCCTTCACCATTTTTGCTGAGATTATTAAATTTCAAAAATAGGTTTGTATGCGCCAAAAGTTCAGGAAAAGCGGCGACAAGCGGCCGGCTCGTTTACTGTTGATATAGAGGCTTCTGTTGGACAGCAATTAGTCGAAGCTAGAGAACAAAAGAGTCCGCGGCAACCGGATCGTAGAAAGTTCTAGGCAACAAAAGGCAAAGAGCGAAACAACGAGAAAAGGAATATCCGCTGTTCAAGCAACTTCCAGAGACGACCCGTGACGAATCTTTACGATGTTGTCGGCGGGATGCAATAGAAGAAGATGGAAAAGGCGCCGAGGGGCAAAGTGCTCGTAATATGACCTGTGATTCTACCGTACCTGAGTAATAGCCCAGCAGAAAAAAAAAAGATAGCGTCCTAGAAAAGCCACAGAGAAGGACCAGTGGGGCGAAGAAGAAATTTGCGGGCTGCGACGCAAAAGCTGTAAATCGTGGCCGGATAGTTTGACGACGAGGAAATCTGAAAGATTCTCGAGTTGCAGTCGATTGCTTTTTGAAGAATGGAAGAGAATAAAAAAACGGCTCGGTCAAGGGAAAGCGGCCTCTGGGGTTAAGACTTGGTGAAAGGGCAGATGCTCAAGCGCCGCCTTGGAGGATTTAAAGGGCGGCTGCAGGGGTCCCCCAAGGCTGCGTGCGCCTCATGGAATTGTATCGAAGAAAGTCGATGGTGTGGCGGTGCCCAATAATGCAAAGCGCGCAACCTATTCGTCTCTCCCAAGCGGCAAAGCGTCCAGCAGCGGGTACCGCCGAGTATCCGATTTGTCACTGTACAGAGAATCGAAGGGGCCTCGGCGCCTTGACGCCTCAAAACACACTTTCAAGGTCAATGCTTTGCTAAGTACATGTTTTTATTCTGCGCGAGTCGAGATTCAACTACAGTTGCGGTATGCACAGCGAATATCCTCCATTGGCCGCATCAGCAGAACAACCGCTCTAGCACCAGGGACCAAAGCAAATCAGGCCAGGCACTTGACAGCACTAGCAACAACTGCTGTTGAGCACATGGCAATGGAATCCTTCTGTTGGAACCCAATGAAAAAGAAGATGAGGCTGCATCGCTCCCTCGCAGGTACTGCTACTACGCAGATACCTCGCACTTTAAGCTTTCCAGTTTCCGACGCTGCCTGTTTCCATCTTACATCTTACTGTACCCTGCATATCTGTACCTGTACCATCTTGGACAGCAGAATAGCGGGCTATTGGAGATTCCCCCTCTCTCTGCTTCCCACTAAATCTTTCAAAAGCCATCAATCCATAAAAGAATCCGCCCCAAGTCCGCATCCCGAGCCCCTCGACGCCACCGGAAGGGCCTTACTTGTACCTATAGCGCCGTATGTGACTTGTCTTTGTAAGTGCTTCGATCCATAGCAGTACGTATGTATTAGTAGTACAAGCCTGCCTCCACAGATAAAATAAAATCATGTACAAGGAACGGCCGAGCTGAAAGAAAGAAAGAAAGAAAGAAAAGAAAAAGTAAGAAAATCCCAGCTCGCCGACCAGGGTCCGTCCCCACGAGGCGTCACTGTCGGCCTCTTCCCTGATCAAATCATCGATCTCGCTCAGCGGAGCATCCCGCTTTTGCTGGCTGGAACAAGACTAGCACTGGATGCATCTCCATGGAGGTGCTCCGATAAAAGGGATGGGCAAATGGGTTAGAAAAAGCAGCAGGTTGGAAAGTTGGCTGACACCGCCACACGACGCTCGTGGAGACGCAAAGGGCAATTGGTAATGCTGTTCCATGCAAGTGCTGGATCCAACAGCCGCAGCCTTCTTTTGTCTTCGTCGTTGGGTGCAGGATGAGGGCATGGAGGCTTTTGGGGGCCTTTTCCTGTTTCAAGGTTGCTTGCCGCCTGCAATTATGCCCGCATTTCCATACCTAAGGTACCTAGGTAGACAGTCCGTAGAATTAACTGATACTCGCAACAGCAAGTTCACATACGAGCACATCCCAAAGCAGTTGGTAATACTGAATAATGCGCTGCTAGTACGGAGCGCCGGCTAAAAGATCGTCGTTATCGAGATGGAGGGGGATGTACCTGTACTCCAGTTTGAGAGACACCCAGTGCCTCAAGTACAGCTGTCAGTTACCTGCTTGCCTGCTTGCCTGCTTGCCTGCTAAATGCTTAGGAGGTGTGTCTGGAGACGGAGTGGGCAGCTCAGGCTGTAATTTCTCACAAAACAGACGCCTGGCAGCAACGACAGAAGTGGGTAACTTTAATGCATCGGATGCAGGGTATATCGTACTTATTAGCAACGCGAATGAACGTGTACAAATCCAATGCTATTATTACAAAAAAAGAAGGAAGAACCATACGGTTAGTTAGTAGGTAGGAGGAATAGTATCTAAAGGCTCTCTAAAAATAACAGTCCCGTACCGGGAAGCAAAGAAGAGGCTGGTGTGGTGTGGTATCAATACGGATGAACGCCATGTCTTGAATACAAAATGCAGCCATACACACAGAAACGTCAAAATCGTTAATGCTTTCTGCGTACTATAAATGTCTGCCGTTCATCGTGTCCGCTTTAAGGGGCATTCCAGGTCCATCAAACATTCAAGTCCGACAGAGGCTTAGAATGCATCTTCAAAGGGGCAATCGACGCTATCATGGCCATCCCGCTCACATATGGCGCACCACTTCTCCGGGTCCAGAATGCCACTCTCCTTGCCAGCCACGGGCCCTGATTCCATGGGGTTGGGAATGATTCTCACAGCCGGGGCCGATGCGGGCTCTTCCTTGGGAATACCGGGGGTCAACACGGCGGGGTGTTGAATAACTTCATCATCACCCGTGGGTGTAAGAGGCTTGAGGTCCTCGTGAGTAGTGTCTCTCTCGTCCCTCTCCTCCTTCTCTCTGCGTTCTTCCTCTTCGTCCTCTTCTTCATCATCATCCTCCTCTTCCTTCTCGTCCATCTTCTTGCTCTTGGCGTTATCATTGCCAAACATATTTGTGCAAGTCAAGATATCATGGCCACCTGTCTCACAGATCTCGCACCAAAGAGTGCTACTCTCGGTGGCAGTTGAATAGGTGTCGCTCTCGTTCATTGTCTCGAGGGTACTTGCTCGCTTGTGCGAGTTGTGTGAAAGATCTGAAGATTCTTCTTCTTGAGGTTGGGTGGGGATAACCATCTCTCGAACCGTCTCTCTTGAGTTCCGTACGGATGATCGTCGAATAGGAGCCGAATCTCGGATAGGGGCCGAGTCGCGACCAGGGTTGATGTTGTTTGAGCGCAGGAATGCAATCTCGTGCTGCAACTCCTCCTCTTTGTGATTCTTCTCCTTGATAATATGCTGAAGCTCAGCGACTTGTCTCTCTAGATTATCTCGAGCAATCTTGTTCTCAACGGCATCCTTTTCGCTAATTAATGAGCCGGGTCGTGGTCTAGGAGTGTGGCCTTCGGCACCAGGAATTGAGTCTCGGCTAAGGGAATGGATAATAGCCTTCAGTCCTCGAATCTCGTCTTCCTTCTGCTCCAGCTCCTTGGCTAGTACCGCGGAGTCGCCACTCAAAGCCGACATGTTATGAGGAACGACCTTTTCCTTCTCTCGCCGAAGTTCTGACCGTGTTCTCTCAACCTCTCCTCGCAAGAATTCAGCCTCTCCGCGAGCCTCGGCTTCGCCACGGCGAGCGTCTTCTAGCCCTTCTTCAAGCTCTTGGACCAGCTCTTCTAGCTGCTTCAGTTGTGTAGCTACAGAGTCAACATCCAAGTTTCTTGACTCAAGCTCACGGATATCTGCTATAAGCTCCTCTATACGTTTCTCATATACTCGTTCAGTTTCTGTGCTGGCCATTTCAAGCGTGTCAATGGTACTCCGGAAATCTGCTCGATGAGCATCAAATTCGGCTGCAAGCATGGCAATTTTCTCATTCTTTTCTCTCAGCATGTGTCGAAGCTGGTTTGCATCTTTGTCGTCTATGCTGCTTCGCCTCAGTCCGTCAGGGTGTTCTATTAGCGTTTGGAGCTCAGTAAGACTGCTCTCCATTTCTGCTAATGTTGAGGCCTGTTCTTTGAGTTGCCGATCTCTATCCTCTAGCTGGGCGCGCAATCGTTCGAGCTCCTCGTCGTTAATGCTAGTCGCTCGGGATGGCGGCCGCAATGACAGCGACCCCAGGCCTGTGTTGCTTTTTGTTGGCAGGGGAGGCATTGTCGGTGGGTTAGGATCTTCATCAAATAATGGCTCGGGGCCCAGAGAGGATGCGCTACGAGGTCCAAAGCTTGGCCGTCGTTCCATCGCCGCGGCCTTGTTGGGATCGCCCATGTGACCAGCAGTTCCGCGCACGCTCTGTGCAAGTCGGTTTGTCGGACTACCGTATCTTGGAGGAGCTTTGATTCCTGGCGCTGAAATTGACGGCCGTGGCCCAGGCGACATGGCCAACTTCCGTTGTGGTGACTCATCGGGGCGTTGAAGTGAGGGCTGTGACTTTTTGCCCTTTGGGCTTTGAACTCGAGCACCACCAGCCCCAACCGAGGCGCTTAACTTGGAGAGGCTTGATGTTGGAGATTTCAGGCTCACTGAATTGCTCTTGCCAAGCTTCAAGCCGCTCGCAGCATTGGGCGTTGGTGTCTTGGGGGATGAGCCGGAGGGCTTTCGCAGAGCTTTGGCGACCGGGACGAAGATGCCGGCGCCAGAGACGTTGGTCGAAAAATAGGAGACGCTGAGAGTAACAGGTTAGCGGTCCACTCCCGGTGCGATACGCAGTGGTGCGAGTCGTTCTTCTTACCCATCAACGTCGCCGTTGTTCTTCCCCCTCGCCGCAAACTCCGAATCCAGCTCGACGCCGACAAAGGTGCCTTTCTTCCCCTGGACGGTGCCGACAAAGCGGACGGTACCGACCATGCCTCCCGGCACGTTGACAGAGTCACCGACAGACAGTTCCATGGCGGGCGGCGTCGCAGGATCTTCCTCGGGAATGGTGTTTTCGGAAATCTCGTTCAGAACGGAGTCGATGGCGTAGCTCTCGCTCCCATCGGGGATGCTGGCCAGGGAGCTCGGAGTCAGGGCCGCGAGCGATGTCTTGCGCAGCAGCTTCGGCTGGGCGGCGTAGAGCGCTCCCAGGTCGGGTGTCGACGAAACGTTGGATGGCCGGCGCAGCGAGCGCGAGAAGTTGGACCTGGCCGGCTTGACAGCGGTGGAAGTGGCAGTCGTGGAAAAGGACATGGCGCTGGCGTTGGGTTGGGGATCCAGCAAAAATTAGCAGCAATCTGGACGGGGCGTGCCGGTCGGCCTGAGGGGACCCCACGCCAGGACAGGTACCGGTAGTGGTAGTGGTAGTGGTTCCAGGTCCAGTTCCGGAAGTGGTGCTGTGATGAGGTCGCCGATGGTGTGTCAAAAGGGGCTCCCCCTCGTCCAATATGACTTAGCACCGACTAGACTTGTCGTCTGCAGCAGTAGTACCTCGCCTTTGACAGCAGGAACAGCCAGCTGCGATTCCTCTTGGTACAGGCCCGGCGAGCGACAAGGGAACAAAATGAGCGGCCGGGTTGAAGGTTGCGGGTACCTGGACGCCAAACTGGGGATCCAGCGACTACCGTAATTAAAAGCAGAAGAAAAGGGAAAGGTGAGAATGTACGTCGCAAACTGTAAACTGAAGCCTGGAAAAGCTGAGAAAAGGGAGGCAAGTTTCGCACAGAAAAGAAATTTCTCCAATTTGAAGAAGTGGAAGAAGAGAAGAGGGAACGGGAAAGAACAAAATAGAAATGCGAAATGTCAGGAGGCCAATGGAAAGGAAAGACGCTGCGCCAGCTCATTTGTTTGTTTACCTGGATGCTGCGAGCGATATTGCACAGGGCCGGGGGCTGCGGCTGGTCCAGCCTATCATGGCCGCTAGATGGCCACTGGGCCGCCTGAAGCACAGCCTAGAGCGCAGCCTGTAGCGAGCGCCATGCATCGAGTTTACGTGCAGGTCTAGCGGGCAATAATACGGAGCCCCTACATGACGGCTATCGATGTCAATCTACCAATTCCTTGGTAACGGGCTGCCTGTTGGTAAATTCGACACGGGAGCCAGCGGGAGTCATTGGGCAATTTGGGCACTGCTGGCAGCCCCCTTCGTGACGAGCCTCTGGACGGAGCAGATCACGTCGATGAGTACGTCAGCAAATAAAGGGGCTAGGTGTAGAGAACAGGTCAATAGCTACAAGACGGTGAATGGTGGCGAATGGAGTTGGCTTCAGACAATAATAATGAAACGAATCTCAGGAGACGCCAGAGAACTTTCTCCCTAGCACGAGTCTTATCAAGTCTTTCAAACCCCTCTTCAGATACTACTACTAGTAGTAGTCTATCTGTTGGGCCGCTATGCTGTACCATCGAATCAATCCTGGCTTCGTCACAGGAGTATCGTCAGATGAGGAGATGCTCAGTTTATCATCGCACTGCTCTTGCGTACGCTATATGGTAATCAAATTAGGTACACCCGTGCTGCTAAGTAGAGAGATTTTTGTACCAGCTTGTTGATTCACATAGCTCAGGAACAATACTCGATCACATGTCACAGTCATCATGCCCGCGAGGATATCGCATGTGACGACATCAGGCACTAAACATGTACCTACTAATGTAAGCCTTCCTCCGACTGCCTGCTTACAAAAAGCCAACTGTTGTAGCACGGATAAACGCGCAACGAAAGCCAAAGCACTCTCTACTTTTCTGGTTTTCTTGTAGCGAGATTAAATCAGCTTGGTACAAGGGCTTGGTATGTCCATTTGTGACGTCGCTGTTGAGTAATGGGTAACTGCAGAGTAGCGGCTAGGTACATGCATATTACCTCTTGAGCGAATCTTCCCTGTTGCATCAAAGTCAGACCGACCGGTGCATAATCAAGTTGAACGGGAACAGGCCATTTAAAAAATAGGCGGGTATTTGACATACAACCTTGGCCTTGTCATAACCGCCACCTTGTTATTCACGACTTCTCTCAGAACCTCTGAGGCAAGTTCAACCGTGTTGACTGGTCTGTTCTAAGCATGGATCTGCTCCATTACGATGGAGAAGCATCTCGTTCGATTATGTCCTCTCGTCCCAGGGGCCGTGTTCCATCGTTCAAAACCATAGCCTCGCGATGCTGGCGTCGAAGTCTCTGTTCCTCGGCGGAATGTTCCCTTGTCCGTCGGCTTTGCTGCTCTCCTGCCTGTTCTCCTACTATTTCCTCTTCAACTTCCATGAGAAGATCAGGAAGCTCCCTCATTCGCCGTCGAGAACTTTCCTTATCGATCAGCCCGGCTTTTTCCAAGGCACGTAGTCCACGCCGGGAGTGCTTGATGCGGTTAATGATATCCGTTATTCTGTTGTTCCGAAGATCCGTGTAATCTTTAAAGTTGCGCCGTCTTTCCTCTCCAGTGCTCCCCCAATCTTGCTTTGAAAGCCACTTCTCGACAAATTTTGCTTTGACAAGCATGGTGGCCCCGTATTTGTTGATCAGCTCCGTTAGAAACATAAGGCAGAATCTCTCGCCCATATCCCGCAGGTAGTATTCATCCCAATGGATATCAGTAACAGTCGGGAGGTCGGTGCTTTCCATGCACAGCTCCATGCACCTCACCAAGGCTGAGTATGCTCTCTCATCATGCAGTCTTGCCAATCCCTCGTTCCCTATGACTATGCTATGAGCACGTAGTTCAATATGACGACCCTTGATTTTCTTACCAGTTTGGCTCGTAAGCACAGCTAGTGTTCTGAGAGAGTTCATACGCTCTTCATATTCTGGTCGAGTGATGCCGAACCAGATATACTTGATTACTTCGGGGTCGTTGGCCGCTCTATCGCAAAGTATCTTGATGGCAATTTCCTTGATTGAAAAATTAGGATGATCCAAGAGCTTTTCTAGCGTATCTAGCTGGAGCGAGTCTTCGGTATCCTGCGTAATGTACTGGGTCTTGGGCTCCGACGGCGGAATCTCATTGTCGTCTCGGATGAGTGTGAGAGCTGTGATCATCGAGCTAACCAGGCCAAAAGTGGCCAGGCCGATGGTCACCAAGATTACTCGCTCATCGCGTGAAAACGATAACAAGCGGCTTGTCCAGCTCATATCGTCCCGCGAATCTCCCTTCTCCGGCGGGATCGCATGGGAGAGATGGACATACGTATACCGTAGCCTGTTGTTTATGAAATGTTGACTGAGTAAAGGCAGATGCTGGATTAGATCAGCTTGAGAGACTCCACTCTCTAAAGAAAAGGTACGTATCCACTATGCGGCCGTCTCTGCTTCCACTAGCGGTGCTCGGCGCCACTATCGATAAGCCATCATCAAAAAATTTAGCAGCAGGCCCTTGTAACGGGCTGTATCTGATGAGCATGCTAATTCTGCGATCAAATTTTGATCATACAGACAAACGCTGCCCGTCATGGCCGGCTCCCAGCTCAAGCGCCTCAAGGCATCACTGAGAGATCAAGGAATTACTGGCCCTCAAAAGTCCAAGAAGCAACGGCGGAAGCTGGCTCAAGATGGCACGGCTCGAAACGACAAGCGCTTGCAGAGAGGTGTTGTCTTGGAGGGAATCCGAGAGCAATTCAATCCATTCGACCTCAAGCATGCCGCGCGCGGACCCAAGTTTGAGGTGACAACCAATAAACCAAAGACTTCAAATGCCTCTGTGAAGGGGCGACCAGGTCTGGCCAAGGCCGCCAGCGAGGAAAAGGTAAGAACGCCATTCCCCTCTTGCCTGCGAAGTGTCTCTCTAATCTCCCATCAAACAGCGCAAACAAACCCTTCTTGTAGATATGCAGCGTCGTAATAAGGTCGGAGGCATCCTTGATCGACGATTCGGCGAGAACGACCCAACAATGACTCCTGAGGAGAAAATGCTGGAACGATTTGCTCGTGAGAAGCAGAAGACGCACAACAAGAAGTCTGCTTTCGATCTAGAGGATGACGAACCTATGGATGGCTTGACGCATATGGGAAGGTCGCTTGATTTTGGTGAAGAGGAGGAACTGGCGGATGACTTTCAAGAAGATGACCTTAAAGATGACGAAGACAGCGATGGAGACACCCGGGAGAAGCGACTCAAGCGACTACGCGCCATCATCGCAGCCGGTGAGGAAGAGGGCGGCGAGGATGGTGAGCCAGAGCGCAAGAAGACGAAGAAGGAGGTCATGGAAGAGGTTATCGCCAAGTCAAAACTCCACAAATACGAGAGACAGGCGGCTAAAGACGATGACGATGACCTTCGGGCGGAGCTTGACAAAGAGCTTCCTGATATTCGAAAACTACTCTGGTCTGGCCTCAATGGTGGAAAGCATCAGGAGAATGCGCCTCTATCGACAATAGCAGGCGTCGATCGGGATGCCTTTGACAAGAATTTCGATATACAAGTCAAGAAACTTGCCCAGGATAAGAAGGCGCAGCCGTCCAATCGCACCAAAACAGACGACGAAAAGGCAGAAGAAGAATCCACCCGATTGAAAAGACTCGAAGAGAAACGCCAAAAGCGAATGATGGGAGAAGAGGTGTCGGATAGCGATGAAGATGAAGACGATAAGAAGAAGGACACTGCGGGCGGCAGACAGGAAGACGATGAAGACGAAGATGATGATGATGATGATGATGGATTTGGGCTAGGACACGGTATCAAAACCAGACCAACGGCAACTGAATTGGGCTTCGACGATGAAGATGACTTTGTCATCGACGACGACTTGGTGGCTAGCGGATCTGATCTAGAACTGGTGGAAAGCGACGATGATTTCGACGAGGAAGAAGAAGACGATAGCGATTCGGCCAACCAAGCTCAAGTTGATGAAGACGACGATGACGAATTCACAAAAGGACTACTAAACGAATCAGAGACGAAAGACCCTATTTTTCAAGCAAACTTCTCTTCCAAGGAGAAGAGCGATGAGAACGGACTGCCATTCACATTCCCCTGCCCCCAATCATGCGCCGAATTTGTATCCATCACCCAGGATTATGACCATACAAATTTGCCCAAGATTGTTCAACGAATTCGTGCGTTACATCATCCCAAGCTGGACAGCAAAAACAAGGAGAGATTGGCAAATTTCTCTGTAGCTTTGGTGGACTTTGTGGCTCTTCCTTGGAATGCGGCGACATCACCGCCCTTTTCTGTCCTGGAAAGCCTCATTCGTCACATTCACTCTCTTTCCAAGATGTTTCCAGTTGAAATTGCCAAGCAGTTCCGCCAACATCTTGAAGAAATTAGCCAGTCTCGGCCCATTGCGCTGCTGCCTTCGGATTTGACGGTGCTAACAGCCATTGGAACTATATACCCAACGTCTGATCACTTCCATCAGGTTGTGACTCCAGCAATGTTGACAATTAGCCGATATATCGGCCAGAAGGTGCCTCGAGAGCTGTCAGATTATGCAATTGGAACGTACTTGTCCATACTGTGTCTGCAGTATCAACAACTATCTAAACGATACGTCCCCGAGGTGATCAATTTTGCCTTGAACACTATCTGCTCTCTCTCACCAGTAGCCTCATCAAAATCACTGGGCAACTTTCCTGTACACGAGCCTTCTGCGGGCAGTCGAATCCAAAAGGCGAAGAAGGTTGAATTAAGGCGCCTCAACTTCTCCGATTGCCTTGCTGAGAATTCTCAGGAGGGCGGCAACGCTCTGAAGCTTGCTCTGCTAGGTACAACTATTCAAGTGCTTGACGCAGCCGCAGATTTGTGGACAGCAAAGCCCGCATTTCTAGAGACATTCAGCCAGGTTGTTGAAGTCTTGAGCCATGTGAACAGCAAGCCATCAAAGGAGCACCTTCCCACGGCCGCCAGTGAGAAGACAGAGAGATTAGAAGAGAAGCTTAAGCGAATGTCCAGAGTCTCTCAGCTGGCACGCCGGCCTCTAGAGCTCCACCACCACAAGCCCCTCTCGATTAAGACCTATATACCCAAGTTCGAGGACACATTCGATCCCGACAAACACTACGACCCCGACCGCGAAAGGGCCGAAATGGCCAAGCTCAAGAAGGAGCACAAGAAGGAGCGCAAGGGTGCCATGCGAGAGCTACGGAAAGATGCCAACTTTATGGCGAGAGAGAACCTTCGCATCAAGAAGGCCAAGGACGAGGCCTACGAGAAGAAGTACAAGAGGCTCGTCGCCGAGATTCAAAACGAGGAGGGACGAGAGGCGAACAATTACGAGAGGGAGCAAAAAGCACGGAAGCGAGCGAATGCTCGCCGGTAGATGTATATATAAATTCATCCTTAAACAAATATTTAATGAAGTGTATTCATTCCGAGCTCCGTATCACCCACGTTCTAGTTGTATAGCTCATGACAACTAGAGCATTTTTTATGTCAGTAGTATTTATCAGTCTCTCTGTATAATGAGTTCAAAAATGAAAGAACCTGTAGTTGAAAAAAATGATGCGAAGCAGAACACTGAAGATTTTAATAGCAAGCTCCAGCATGCAAATTGGAGAATTTGTTGTGCTTAGCAGCCCTACAGGTACATATGTATCTTTAGTGATCACTAGTTTCAACAAGTTGAAAAGCAATTTGGCGCAGTGGAAGCGCGCCGGGCTCATAACCCGGAGGTCGCACGATCGAAACGTGCAATTGCTAAATACTTGTTTTTTTTCTCCTAGGTTTTTTTTGGTTCCTTCTTTTTTTATCTTTGTCAACGCTCTGAATTATACAATTTCGGAGCTCGCTGTTCCTTTTTCTTTTTCTTTCTTTTTTTTTTTTTTCTTTCTTTTCTTTTCTTTTTTATCTTTTAATATGTAACGTATTTTGATTCGATTCCTTACTTTAGGTATATCTCTTTATTTACCTTTTATTCGTCATCTCGTGTGGCTGATGTACGATAAGCGAAATCTTACTTTTGCACGTCGGCTTATTGTGTACGCACAATTCAAACGAACAAGCTCTTCTCAAAGCTGCAATTATGGCTTATTATATGAGAACCAAAATCGAACTGAAATAAGTAAATAAAATTTCCACTTTGATGGTGTATTTCTGCAACCGTTTCCCATTCGATGACACACCCAAATCTACGGCAGATTCAGGGTAGCAGGAAGATCGAGCGCAGATCCATGTAACGAATACATGGCGTATGCAGGGGCAGCAGGCGTGGCGCAACGTACCCCGAAACCCTCCCTAGCCAGGCCAGGCAGTTTAAGCTATCTGGCCTTGTTCACCGTCCCACATAAAAAGCACGTCTATCGCCCCTCAAGGTTCCGCGAACAACAACGATTGTTTGTAACGAGAACTTGACTTCATAGACGCAAGGTTGGGCGAGCCGAGCCTTTGCAATCATGAAGTTGGAGTATCTGGTCGTCGGGGTCCTGTCCCTGTTGACCCCATTATCAGCAGCATGGAGCAAAGAAGGTACGGAAGAACCAACAATTGGAAGCTCGTGATCATGAACCTTTTTTGGTTGTTGTTGTTCCTGGGCATTGTGGGGAGAGCTGTATCAATTGACAAATTTGGATTGTTACAGATCGAGAAATCTTTCGAATTCGCGACGAGATTGCCGCTCACGAATCTGACACTGGCGCTACCTTTTACGAGGTCCTCGGCGTGGCGGCGTCTGCCTCCCTGGACGATATCAACAAGGCCTACCGCAAGAAGTCGCGCTCGCTGCACCCCGACAAGGTGAAGCAGCAGCTCCGCGCCGACGCCCAAGCCGCCAAGAAGAAGACCAAGAAGGAGGGCGAGGCGGCGGCGTCCAAGGGCCCCTCGCAGGCGCAGATCCGCAAGGCCATTAAGGAGGCGTCGGAGCGCCAGGCCCGCCTCTCGCTCATCGCCAACATCCTCCGAGGCCCAGCCCGCGACCGCTACGACCACTTCCTCGCCAATGGCTTCCCGCTGTGGAAGGGCACCGATTACTACTACAACCGATACCGGCCCGGTTTGGGCACGGTGCTGGTGGGCGTCTTCATCGTGGGCGGCGGCGCGATTCACTACCTCGCGCTGTACATGAGCTGGAAGCGCCAGAGGGAGTTTGTGGAGCGCTATGTCACGTTTGCGAGGAACACGGCCTGGGGGAGTGGTGGGATTCCTGGAGTCGATGTTGCGCCTGCGCCTGAGCCGGCTCCTGCTGCTGCCGAAGAGGATGAAGCCGCTGCTGCCGCGCCTCAGCCGAGGAACAGAAAGGAGAGGCGCATGCAGGAGAAGGAGTCTCGGAAAGAGGATGGCAAGCCTTCTTCCAAGAAGAGCCGCAAGGGCGCCTCCAAGAGTTCGTCGCGTGATGCGTCCTCGGCGCCCGCCCCTGCTGGTGCTCGCAAGAGGGTTGTCGCCGAGAATGGAAAGATTCTCGTGGTAGACTCTCAGGGCGACGTCTTTCTGGAGGAGGAGGACGAAGAGGGCAACGTCAATGAGTATCTCTTGGATGTAAGTATCAAAGAACGTGCCAAGCCAAGCCTGATCCTTATATTCAAATGCTAATGATAAAACCACCATAGCCGAATGAACTCCTCAAGCCGACCTTTAGAGACACCGCCGTGGTTCGCGTACCCGCCTGGCTCTTCCAGCTGACAGTTGGCCGTTATCTGCCAGGTTCTGCCTCAACTGAGACCGACGCCGCCGAAGAAGACTCGGATATTCCCCAGCACACGCCCCCCAGCTCCGAATCCGCTGGCGAGGACTTTGAGCTGCTGGACAAGAGCACAGATTCGCTAAGCAAGGCAAAGTCGTCCGGTTCCCAGGGAGGAAAGGCCGTCAAGCGAAAGTCCAACAAGAAGAGGTAGAGGCGATAAAGTGGGTGCGGACCTGAGAGTCCGCTATACTTTTTGTTTTTGCAAAAAACGTGAAAATGAGATTAATGAGTATTTCCGTTTACTTATGTACTTATTCACACTATAATGGGAGAAACGGGAGATGAATAAATGGATACGGGCATCTTGTTAGGTACTCATACATTACTTTGGCCCACGAAGAAAAAAAAAACAGGGGAGGAAGAATAAAAAAAAAACAATAGAGCATCTTTTTGAAAAGGCATAGCCGTCTATCATAGGATTAATAACCGTTTATTCATTCCAACCTTGGCCATTGGTGACGTCTATCCCTTCTTTTTCACTCATGTCATGTTCCTCAAATTTGCTCGCTCTGTACAATCAATCCAACACGTCATCTCTCAAACTAAACAAGTGTTGTATAACTTCTTCAGCCTTTGCCCGCAAGGCGTTGTGGTACATGACGTTTGTCTCAAACGTCTTTACGCCCGGAATTAGATCTGCGGTGTCCTTGGCAAGGCCATAGTCCACGTACATGTCGTGGATGAACGAGGCGGCATAGACGGGGACTTCGTTCCTGCGCAGCTGATCAATGTCATACAGCGCCGGCCAGTCATTTGTACTGGCGATCTTCTCGGCGACAGCTCGCAGGGGGATCAGCTCGGGGTAAGTTTCAAAGTGCAAGGGGAAGACCATTTCTCCGGAGAAGAGGATCGGCTGGTCGGGAGCCACGGATGAGGTAATGGAGTCGTTGTCCTTGCTGAGCCAGGAGAACTGTTCGAGGGACTGGCCCACACGCTGAGCAGCCCAGTTAGAAGCATTACCGGGTCCATCGCAGTAGAGAGCCTCTTGCAGGACAGCGTAGATGATGTTGGTATCAAAGGATGTGAAGCTCTCGAGGGGAGTAAGAGAGGCTCGCGTGAGGAAACCAAGCTGGTCGAGAGAAGACTTGAGGTGGAGCAGTATGGCGTGTATCTGATCAAAGCCACCGTGGAAGCCAAGGGCAATGCCGAGGGTCAGTAGACGAGGCACAGTCAAGAAGCCACCTCCGGGCAGAGGAAGCCGCCCGCCTTCCTTTTCGATATACGTAGCTATCTGGCGCAACGCCTCAACATCCTCTGGGAACTTCTTGTAGTACAGCGCATTACGCTCAATGGTTTTCCGGAAAGTAGCCTCGTAGACTTGGTCAGCGGTTTTGCCAACGGGGGCCAAGCCGCCGGTAAGATAGACCTCGCGCAGGCCTTCAGGATGGAGAGACAGGTACGAGATGGAGACGAAGCCGCCGTAGGACTGTCCGAAGATAGACCAGCGGGCCTTGTGCTCAGGCAGGCCGTCGGTGAGGAGCTTGCGGATCGATTCGCAATCCCGCACCGTGTTGTCCTGGCGCATGAGCTTCAGATAGCTGGCCTGGACGTCGACGGCGCTGGGTCCATCACCACCCGGAAGGCGAGCCAGCATTGCCGTAGACACAGGTGTGCTCAAACCAACGCCGCGATGGTCGAGGTAAAGCACCTGGTAGCCGTGAGACACCGCCGTCCGGGTCAGCGGGTGGTCTTGAGGCTCTCGGTTTCCAAAGCCGGGGCCGCCCTCGAGGAAGACGAGCCACGGCTTGGGAGCGGGAAGCTCGTCTGGAGGGAAGATGGGAGTCTCATGCTTGGTTGCGCTGCGGCCGAAGAGGGTGATGGAGCCAGAAGACGGGTTGGAGTAGTCTAGGGGGACTTGGAAGAAGTGCTCGGTGACGAGGAGCTGTCCGGGGACGATGTGGCTCCTACTGCGAAGCAGCTTGGCCGCGGGGATGGCGAATCGCTGGAGGACCATGGCGGGCAGTTTTTTGTTTACTCAGTGGTTATTATTTGGCTTTCTCCGCGTCTTATCAAGTATAAGAGAGGTGGAGAATTAAAGGGTACCGCTGTGCAGCAATAATGTGAGCTTCAGCTCGGTGCTTCGATGTGTTAATGGCCGAGATGAGGTGGAGGGGCTTTGAAGCCATGCCTTATCACCCCGCCATAAGCAACCAAAGGCAATCAACCCACTTATATAACGTTCAACTGCCCCCGAAGACCTTTTCCTCTATTTCGCACTTTTGGGATGAGTATAGCTTACTGAGATATACTGCTTAGCTAGGCTCTTTGATAGCATGAATGCTTGAGCTCGGGTATGAGGGGAATAGGCATTGGTGCTATGCCGTTGTCAGGACGCCTATATGGAGCTACTCAGGGAACTGAGGCCATTGACTTACTTGTACGCCATCTGACGACTGCTCTTGAATATTGCTACTGCTATAACTGTTTGGGTAGTACTGGGGACTGGAAGCAGTATTCCATAGGGCCTAGTCTGGCCATGGATGGGGCTCTCCCAACTCAGACCAGAGGCTGGATGCATGCTAGAATCGGATGATTACAGCGTGAGGGCCTCGGATCGTAGCACTCTGCACCCGAGCTTAATCGCCCACCTGCCTATACCGACCTATTAGGCCCTGCTAATTCCACCAAGCAAGGCCAGAAACCCATGCATGGTACTCTACCCGTATCCTGCTGGTGCTAGCATAACCGCTGCCTACAACTTGCAGGTATAATTCTAGGTGACGTAATGCTAGATTCACCAAAGCTTCTTCAGGCCATGTGCATCGCTTCATCAAACAGCCCATACAACGGCTGCTGCTAACTGTTTTCAAGGCAGTAGAGTACAAGATACATTCCTCTAGGCCGATCTCCGCTGACGAATCTTGATGAAGCTCGCACTTCTCGCAAACCCGGAATCGGCCCGCCCAAGCCCCACTTATGCCATTTAAAACTCCCTCCATCGCCGCACGACTATTTTCTCCCTTCTTCCCGATTTCCCGACTTCTGCCTTTTCATTCCCTGGTCGTGGCCCAGTCTTGACAGCTTGAGCCATCCGGAATGGCATATTTACATCTTACCCAGACCGTGGCGGACGCTTTCAACGCGCTTGCGGACGAGGTGCAGATTTTGTCGGATCGCAAGACGATACTGGAGCATAAGCTGCGTTTTGCGCATGAACAGGTAAGCTTCGAGAAGAGCCTCTTCTTCCTTGCATTTTTTTTTTCCCGCTAGCTTTTTATTTTTTGTTCTTGTACAATTGTACATTCCTTGCATTCGCCGGCGCACATCAAATTGGCCGGGACCTGTCTTTCGAGACACGCAACATGATGAGATATCTTAGCTCTAGATCAAGAGCAGCCACTGCTGCTGAGATTGACAACCTTTTTATCACTGATCTGCACTGTCCTCCCGTTTTATTATCTTTCTTGTCTTGGCCAAGGGTCAAGACATGCTCTGAGTCAAAAACTTGCCTTAGTGTACTCTCTTTGGCTAACGCGACTCTGTCTTAACAGTTCCAGTATTTGGCCGATAAATATGCGCCAGCTACACCAGAAATAGAAGAAACTATAGCGAAGTTGCAGCTTCCGGCGCAGACCACCGTCGATGAAACCTTACCTGTGCCTCTTCCTAAGCATCGAATGCCGCAGTCCCAGGCTCAGGTTGCCCTCATCATTCGTGACGGACGACGCGCTGCGAACAAACTGGTTGCCTCGCTAGGTGAAACCAGTAAGACCACAGCATCATCCAGAGATACGCTGTCTCAAACCTCCCATGTAGAAACCTCCATGTCGACAACTGCTTTGGAACAAGACTTTACAGTTGAAGATAAGAAAGGCAAATTGCAGTGCCCCTTTGCTAAGGATGCTGCTGCTAATGGGAACAAAGAACCGAAGCCTGAATCCGGCCCGGACTTGACTCCAAATCAATCTGAAGACCCTGTTTGTGTTGCCATGTGCGAAGAAGAGACGTTTCAGCAAGACGCCGTAAACGACGCTCAGCCCAGCAAATGCCCTATCCGATTTCTAGACTCTCCCCAGGAGATTGCGCAATACGTTGAAGTTCACAAAAATGAGATTCCACGAAGCCATGAAGTCTGTGTGCGGAGATACCAGGGTAACGAGCAGCAGGTTAGGAAATTGGATGCAAAGTATGGGAATATTGTGAGCATGATTGAAGACCTAAGCCATCTCCACAAGCCAATGCTGCCCGGAGACGAGGAGCGCACACGCCGGCACAGCAACACTTCGAAAAATTCAAACGACCGAGTGGAGAGCTGGGCACATGCTGTCACTGTTAGCGCCAGCACAGACCCAGAGGTCCCCGCTGAACCACCAGTCGATATCGACGAGGGCCGACAAAGCCACTTCGACCGGCCATTGAAAGAGGTCCGAGTAGGAGAATCACCAAGCCGGCCCTGGGGAATCTCTGTACCGACATACAAACAGCCCAGGAACGAGCCCATGTCGCCCCCTCCTGCCCCTGTACGGATGCCGAGTCCTGTACGGAACACGGAAGCACCAGCAAAACCATCAGGGAAATGCCCTTTTGACCACACAGCAATGAAGCAGCCTGCGTTTGCTGGGTTGAATATCACGTCCTCGCCCGATCCTCAGATTAAGAAGGATACCGTTTCCAACACCCAATTTCAAACACCTTTTACGCCTACAAAGGAACCCCAGGAGCATCATGCTCCTCAGGAGAAGCCTACCCTTATACCACAACCTACCTTTATCAACCCGGATATATCGAAAGCCCCGACGGGCCCTCAGATGGTCTTTACCGGCCCTGTTTTTATCGGATATCCCATGGAGCAAGCCATTCAATTCATGAATCAGTATCAACAGACTACTTGAGACAGGCCTTTTAAGCTCATATTTCTTTTTCCCTTCACATTTTATATTACTTGACGACTCAAGTTTACGACAAACGTTTATTTTAGCGACGATGATATTTTGATTTAAAGATTTTTCTACCTGTTCAAGTAGAGTTTGTATAATTCTCTTTACAGCGGTGGCGTTATGACTTTGATCTCACCTCTTTGGGAATGGCGAGAGAGGACACAGAATTGTGACCTGTCCTTGTTATTGACTTTTTAAAGATGTTTTCTTTCCCGCCGTATGATTCTACTGAGTCTGCGGTTTTGTTTTATTACGACATGGTAGCAAGCGGACTGCGATTTTATCGGATATGGGAATTCACGGCATATTGTTCTAATGAGCTATAGCATAGAATGGAAAGCAAGCTACTGGCTATATTGACCAACATTAAGTTTGCGTTTCATGAAAGACGTAACAAGTACATGGCTTTTAGGGAAACCTTGAGCACGAAATACGCGTTGTGAAATGCAGCACATCTAAAAAGATAACAATTCCTATTCTATCCCAACAGCCACGTGTATGAATCCTAAAGTAAAATCATGTAAAAGACATCATGCGCTTTCCGCCGCTTCCCTCCTCAAGCCCCATTATAATCTTCTAGTCTTTATTTAACTTTGTCGTCTTCGCATCACCATCACCCTCCTCATCGTCATACGCATCACCCCAGCCATCGTCCACCTGCGTGTCCCACAGAGAAACATCATCATCGCCCATGGCATGAGCCGCATCCTCTGGATCCAGGAGCGTGTCGTCCGTGTCCTCGTAGCCGCCCTCGCCCTCCTCGGCGGCGATGATGACGGTGGCTTCCTCGCGGGCGAGCTCGGCGGCACGGGCCATGGTGCGGCGGTAGATGATGATGCCGGCAGCTGCGCCGATCGCCCCGCCGATGATCATGCTAGCGTAGTTGACCATTTTGTCGCGGAGGGTCATGGAGTCGCCTGCTTCGGCGATGATGGCGAGGCGGCTGCCGATGAAGACGTGGATGAGAAGCTTGGGTCTAGAGATGAGGTTAGTATATTGGTTAGTAAAAAGAATTTCTTTTTCGCAAAGAAAGGAAGCAGAGGGGAAGGAGTGGCTCTCTTACGTGGACAGCGCTGTAGAGATAACAAAAGCGAGAGGCGATATGCTGGGAATGGTTGCAAGGAAGCCATTGCTCAAGCTAAAGGGCAGAGGACAGAACCTAATGCCCGTCAAGTAGAGAATTCCATCCCGGCGCAGGACCTGGCCCAGCGCGACGAAGCGGTGGTCGGTGCCAATCATCCTGTTGACCTGGCCGCTCAGCACCGTCCGGCAAGCCATAAAGGCAGCCAAGCTACCAACAACGCATGCCGAGGCAGCAATGGGCCAGCCCAACGGAAACCCGTAGACGAAGCCCGCAATGGTGTTTGCCGTCGAGTAGCCCACAATGGGGGGAACCGACGTGACGAAGATGAGCATAAAGGCAATGAGCCAGCCGCCCGGGATCTCGCGCCACGTCTTGGACACCGTCGCCAGCCATCGGAAGAAGGCCTCCGAGTACAAGACAGAGAGGATGATGAACGTCCAGCCGATGAGGATGACGAGGATAACCATGGCGCGGTACAGCGGCGAGAGCTTCCAGTACGTCGCCATCAAGTTCTGGCTCCATTTGAGGTATGTATCCCACTGGGTGCGCGCCCAGTCCCGCGCATCAGAGGACATCTGCCGTGGTGACCGCGAGACGTTGCCTGAAAGACGGTGGCCTGCGTCTCTGCCGGAGCGGGACCATTGCTGCGGATGGGGGAATCGAGTTTCGGAGGAAGAAAGAGGAGGAGTGGTGGGCGATGAGGAGCTGGAAGAGACGCTGTCGCTCCTTGCGTCCTGATACCCGCCTGCCATTTTTGTTTATTGTTCCTTTCTTCGTCTCCTCCTTCTTCTTCTTTTATATGTCTTTCGTTGCAGTTGGTCGTCGTTGATCTTGACGTCAAGGGAGATGGAGCCGGACGGAGAGGAGGCAAGTTTGTCGCAAGCACCGTAGTCATATAAACCCACAAGGGCACTCGATGTCAAATAGCACGACGAAAAGGATATCGAAACCAGAAGTAAAAAGAGGAAGAGGAAAAGATGATTCACTCAAACGCCTAGCTCTCCATTCCGTATCCAATCAATGCGTCGTAATATCGTTAATCAGACTCGAAACTCTCTTTGTTGTTGTAGGCGGATCGCTCGGTCGATATCGACACTTCTCGGGATATTTCCACGAGCCTAGCAGTCCGCTGCCGGTGGTGCAAATCAAGCTTAAAAAAACAAGTCAATTAAGATCACTTAAGAAATGGGTCCATTCAAAGATTACCAAGGCGAATGAAAATCCTGGCAGAAGAAGGAAAACAAGGGCCAACGCAGCGTCAAAAAACACGGGGACAAAGAAAGCTGCAGAGTATCGGAGGCGAAATGTCTCGGATAAGGCCATCTCCTCGTCGCTCGTCATCCTTTCCCGGGGCGGTGTCGCCCGATAAGCAGGTATTTCTCGGCCAGTATCGTGTGGGAGAGTACTTGTACCTGAGGCGCGGCCCTCAAAGGTACCGGCAGAGCAGGCACAGGCACTAACTTACGTCAGACGGCGCGGACTTCGGAATCCAATGAGAAGCTCGCTTTGCGCAACGTTGCGGCCGCTTCACGCACTCCGAATATAGGAGTAAGTGCTGCGATTAGGGGATGTTGCTCTCCAATTTTTATTGTTGACCGAAGAGCTGTTGTGATATTCAGCCCTGGTAAATACATGTATACACTCTGCTACGAATAGAAGAGATATCTCCCAGCACTCAGTATAAGCAAGAGTCAGAATGTGGTGGCATCTATATCATCCAAGTCGTCACTAGAACAGTCAAAAGGGCTATGCGCATCAAGTGAGTAGGATAGTTCATTGTCTTGAGATAGCGTCTACCTAACATTACGACTCCTCCCCCGGTGGGAAGCTCTTCGCTTAATTTTGTTGCATCATCTCAAGTCTTCGCTTTTTTTGTATCGTTTTTTGAATCTTTTACTTCTTTAGGCTCCGCTGTGTTACCGGCGACTAGGACCCTTGGGAGGCTCTCTGACCAGCATCCTGACTTTGCCGTCGCCAATCTCAATGCCCTGGCTGAGAATGTCAACAGTGGATGTCTCTGCGTCAGCTCCGTCCCTTGCCAGTGACTTGTCCCAGCTGCTGGCGTCCACTCCCAAGATACCGCCCATGCTATTGCGATCTCCTGGCACGGAGAATTCTCGGTAGGCATATCGCCACTCATTCAAGAATGATCGGATCGCTTTTCCCACTTTATCCTTGCCATTCTTGCTGTGGTGGCCGGTGCCGGTGATGGCGTAAACAGGTCGGTTGCCCTTTTCATTCTCCAAAAGGACTTTCTCCAGGTACTCTACAGCCTCTTCCGGATGGAGACCGTGGAGGTCGACATATACTTCAGACACGGCGTCTAGATTCTTATTGCGCTCCTCGTATAGTTCGCGAGCTGCCTCCCTGTGAGCCTTTCTCATCAGGTCATTCTCGCTCTGGCCGCGGAGGCTGAGAGCCTTGGCAGCCCGCGCATCGTTGCGGTTCCATGCTTGTGCAGCGCTGGCAGTTCTCGTTAGAATCACATAGCCTGATGAAAATTGGTGATTAAAGACATACCTTTGTAAAAACTTGTTCCTCAGGCCGCCATGTTTGATAGCCTCCTGGCGGGCCTTGAGATATGCTTTGTTGGCCCGTTCTCCAGTTTCAAGCCAGGGAACATGCTTTGGGCTGGGTATCGCCAGAGCTGCAGCGCTATGTTCGCCATCTCTGCCAATGACGCCGTTACCGTTGCTAATAGGTTTGCGCACTTCGAGTCTGGGAGATGCAGGAGGATTCATCTTGACAATGTCGGCCAAAGAGCTGGGGGTACCATTCTCCTTGTGGCCATGACCACCACGTTTGCCATGATGCTTCTTTCCCTGCTTTGCGATAGCCGCGCCAAGGGAAGGGAAAGCCTCGTTATCATCGAGGGCGGGAGCAGCTATGTAGTTTTCTTTTAGCTGATGTCGGCTTCCGGGTCGTGATCTAGGGCGTGGGCTCTCGGCCCGCAGGGATCGCATCCCCGGCGATGAAGCATAATTGGGGCTACCTGAATAGCCTCCATGATGATCTGAATCGCCATTTAAAGAGGGAAACGAATTCATATCCTGGAGCATCAAGCTACTATGACTCCTAGTAGGAGTATTGGAGCCGCTTTCCAGAGACATTTTGCTTACGAGCTTGGACGGGTCATGCGAGAAGATGCATGTCTCGCCGGCCAAGCAGTTACCCATGACCCAATATCTTAAGTCGAAGATATTAGCAGGTTATACCTTGGTGATAGAATGCCACACTGGGATTACTTGACAGACTTACTTGCATAGGTGGTTGCTCAGATCATGGCTGAACCGGCAGTCTGCGCGCAGACACTGTCCAGTAGACATGTAAAATTTGCAAATAACACCTGCCTTTTGGTTTACTGGGGTAGATGGACGACCCTCTGCAGATATAGATTTGCCAATGAGGACATTTTTGGGCTCATCGAGCCGGACGCCTCCGTCTTGCTGAATCTCCATCATGGACGTAATAGTAGCGCTCAAATCGTAGTTGTGTGTCGCAAGAGCAGATTCTATCTCTTCGTCTGTCCTTGTGTGTCCCAGGATTGACCTGAGCATGTCGTAAGGAGACATGTCGATTTGCTGCGAGGACATTGACGAAAACTCTGGAGCGGCGGCGTTGAGGCTCTTGGTGGTGCCCACAGACGAGGAGAGGCTGATGGTATCATCATTGACGAGCCAGTCGACATTCTCGATCTGGTACTCTCCAAGGATCTCAGTGGCGGGGGTGGGGTCGCTGGCGAATTCATATGCATTGAGATTTGGACTATGGGGAATCACAGGGGTCGCAAAGGCCAGGCGAGGCGAGGCTCGTGGCGAGCCGAAGGGAGAGGCTGTGACCGATTTGGTCCTGCCAAAGGTGGCAGGGATATACCCTGGCGGCGCGAGAGGACTGACGGCCAGGCGAGGCGAGCCTGATAACGGCGTTCCGCCTCTCCACGAAGCTGGCGATGGTCGTCGCAGGATGGTCTGACGGATGGGAGGCGGTGACGTGGAGGTGCCTCCGCATTCTCGCCATCTCCACATGACATCGAGGATGGCATTCTCCAGGGACGAGCCAACCATGTTGGTCTCCTTTTTGAAGAGCTCTTCTATTTTATCGGTTTTGTCCTCATCTTCGAGCGCGGGGTCCTGCAAGATGGGCAGGCACATCTCGTAGTGCTCGTCTAACACCATGATTGCGGGTGGTCGGGTCTGATAACGCAGACCGATGCAGATATTAAGGCGAGAAGAGCAAGTTTGGCGCGTGGTATATTCCACCGAAATCGGGGTCAAGGCAAGACTAGGAGAGTCAACCGCTTGCGCTTGGATCTATTGCAGTATTGGTAGTTTATAAAGTGTCGGATCGTTGTAAGACGGTAGCCGAAGCAGAGAAGAGAGGTGGATAGTTTGAGCTTTGAAAGCTGTGGTAGATCGATAGAAGAGAGAGAAGCAACAAAGGCAAACGGTAATAGAGAACAAAGCACAAGCGCCTAAGTAAATTCGTGCCGTTAGTTTGCGTTTGGCAAAAGCTCCCACGAAGCTGTCCAGCTATCTATACTTCAAGCGAGGGGGGCAGCCACAGCCTGGTGCCACACGCACTTACAGTTTGGGAAGCTATGGACAAGACAGCAATGACGACAAGAACTCAAACGATATCGTGGACGGGCAGCAAAGACGGAACGAAGAAGAACCGGACAAGGAAAGACGAGAACCCAGGAGCGCGCGGTGGACGACGGTGAAGAAAGGGCGGAGAGGAGGCAGACGGCGAAAGCTTACATTGCGCCGCAAACCCCGCCAGCTGTCCGTACAGTAGAAGGGAAGAGAAGTGCCGATATCAGTATTTCAGAGGTGCGCCGCACTCGCTCTGTCGATGGGCGAAGAGTGTCTTTGAAAGAAAGCTGCCCTCCTCCAGAAGGCCCTGCACCGGTGTAGGCAGAGATGCGAAGTCGAAGGGAAAGAGGCGGCTCTGATGCTGGGACGAGACTCGCGACAGGTCGTGGTGGAGGCAAAATAGCCCCTGCGGCGGCCCAGTAATAAACCCCTAATGGCTGCCCGGCCTTTTGGGCACCTGGAGGCGGAGGGGAAGTGGACGGTACCTGGCCGGGATGCGGCGCTGCAGGCAGGAGGGGAGGTACCGCGTCCGGTTGGGCGACAAACTCCAGAGCGCCGCAAATGGCGTGCTTACTTGCCTGTGCTTGCCCGCTGTTATAGGCGTTGCCTTGCTAACATGCAGTGTATTGATTGTTTGAGCCTCCTCTGTCACCCTGTCTCTCCCTCTATTTCTCTATTCCTCTCTACCTCGCTCGGATCGTAAGGGGGTTGTTAATTGATTGGCGCCCGTGCTACGAGGCAGTCTAGAACTAACTGACTAGCAGCCAACGGGAGGCATAGGAGGAGCTGTGCTGAGACGGGCGCTAGCGATCCATCCTCTTTGTAGCGGGCAGAGCTCCTTAGCAGCGCACTTCAGTGCTTCTAGTGCCCGAGTCCAGCTTCCTCTCCGGGCTGTTGCTACTGCTCCTGCTGCTGCTGCTGCTGCTATAACTTGCTCGGCGGTGACGTGGTCAGCGAGTGGGCTCTTGCTCTGAACGAGCGACGCATATAATCACTACATGTACACGTTCCTTGCTGCTTGGGCGAGTGTGATTATCGACAGCAGTGTACAAGTATGTTGCCTTGCAGCCATCAGGATTGCATCTACAATCTACCTAATCAGCGACAGGGAGCGTTTGTTTGGCACACCATCTCCCCATTCGGGTTACATCTTGCTGCATGCTAGTGCCAACGTGGGCTTCACCTCAACAACTTTGCCCCTTGGACGCTGTGTCTGGAACCCTCCGAACAGATGCAACACTGCTGTGCCGATCCTTACACACAGCTTCACATCTGGATCAAGCCGAGCTGGTAATGAATCCTGCAGCATGAGCCATAATGAGGTGCGGCAGGGTTAGACATGGTATAAAAGGCATCCAGGTATTCCAGCCCAAGTGTGCTACTCTAGGTCTCTACTGAGGTTGTCTTTCTGCTAAAACTACTGCCAACTCCGGTATCTTACCCCAGCATCTTACCCCAGTAGTAGTGTTTAGTATTCACATTCGTTCTTCAAAGGGCAGTCTAAATCCTATTCCCAGCACCGCTTTACAAGAAAAGTAGAGCGGAGGCACAAGGGTGTCGGGCATTGGTTCCATGAACGTCTTTTCCATGTCACCATCGTGCAGTTAGCGATTACTTGACTCGTTGAAGCAACTTACAAGTGTCCGTATCCAGCAGCTTATCGTGAGTGCGATGTGTCGCTGCTTACAAACAATCGCAATCGAAAAGTAGGGGGGATTCCCAGATGAAAAACCGTCCCGCAGCAGCCCCGCAAAGGACACGCTTTTTGCTGCATACCCCATACCAGTCTGTCACCTGCTAAGCTATTCGTGTATAGGTACACTGGCTGCATAGGAACTCCGTAGTATGTTAACCGTCCACATCAAGTTATATGCGTAAATCGTAAAGGAGTTATTTCTCTTCTGTTATACATGTGCCGAAATCCGTCAAGGTATCTCATCATCATCACCGCCAAAGCCAAAACTGAACCCCTCTGCTTGCTCTTCATCTCGGCCTACTGCAGCATCCCATTTCCTCTTCTTGCCACTCTTCTTATCAGCTAGTTCAAGTGCCCTCTCCAAGATATCTGGATACTCCTTTTGGAGCCTCTCTGTAAAAAGTCCAAAGGGATCTTCCACGTCTCGGGAAAAGCCAGACACTTGGTCGGGCTTATCTCTCAAGAACGATAGCACTTCAGAGACGAGGTTGAGACCAGGGGACTGAGGCACAAAGTTTTGTGTCAGTGCAATGCCCTTTTCAATGTTCACGACCAGGTGCCACCATCCACTGGGGACGTGGAGAATCTCCCCAGCATTGCAGATGCCCTCATGGCATTCAGGCATCTGCCTGGCCTCCTTGTGAAACGTGAGAAGCCACTCGGCAATGCTGAGTGGGCTGGTCACCTCGCTGCTATCCTCAGAGACATAAACACCAGGGACTTCAGCTGTTGGAGGAAACATGATCCAGTACTTGGCCCCCTGTATCACGGCGTTCCAGGCGCTTGTGCCATTGGGATCCTTGTGAAAAGTAGAGCCGCTGCGTTCAGGCCCTATGATCAGCCATCTATGAGCTGGTCGCTCGTTTCCCAGAACCTCAAAGAGATCCGGTCCAAAGCAATCGGGCCGCCAATACGCGGCACCTTCTGAGTGTCCTATTACGAGCCCCATCTTTTCCGCAAACTTTCGGTCAAATAGGTACAACGGGCTCTCGTCCATGTTCCTATTCATATAATCATAATATTGAGAAAATGTCCAGTCAACTGCTTCAGCACGAAACTCGGCTTCAGCGTACTTCTTAAGCAGCGAATCGATGGACCACTGGGAGTAGACAGGCCACTCTTGTATGCACCTTGTTAAGACAAAGGGCTGCTCGGTCCATTTCTCGGAATATTCTTCGTATGTGAGATTCTCAAACCGGCGAATTTCATTTGCCTTTGGTATCTTTGTGACAAAGTTTGCTAGATCGATATTGCCGCAGGCAAAAGGTCGATGCAGAACATCAGAGAAGACATTGCTGCAGTCAACTTTGGCTTCATCTTCATTAGGAATCCCAATGACCGTCGACCTCCATGAGCCCCGCCAGCTTATAGATGGACTGCTATTTGACTGAGATCTGAAGCATGATGTAGGTCAGCCCATGTCACACATGCTTGATGCTGTCGATCGGATACAAAGTATTGCTGAACAGATGTATACTGCATTCATATGCACTATTTGGCACAAAGTCTTTACAAGTTTCCCACTACAGGCAAGGAAAAGAGAGTTCATCGCTTCCCTACAGCATGCCTCAGCCAGCCACTTGGGTACATACCACCAGGAAGCGGCCATGTAGTTGCATGCTTCATGCAGGGATATGCAGGGGCTCATCTCCCCATATGCGTACTCGAATGTGTAAATCTTGGGAGAGAAAAACAAGGCATTCATCAGACTTACCGGAGATACAGGGCCTTCCATAGCTCCTCAGAGTGGCAGAAAGCATATAGGAATTTGCACGTGGATCCGAGATTCAGCAAGGATTGTTTGTCGAAGCCCTCAAGAACTAGAGCAAGGATTTCGTCAGGCAAACACGCCCATGAGCCGATGCTCCTGCGGGCGTTTGGCCCCTTGGCGAGATACTGATTGCCCAGGGGTTTGACACCGAGAGGGTGAGTTGGTATTGAGTCAGAGTGGCTGACACTTGTTGAGTCACCGAGATGGTGACTCTTCTGTGAAACGGCAGAAGGCATGATTTTGATGCTATTCGCGTCGACTCATCATCCGCTAAGATCTGAGGAGGATTTAGGTGGTTTGAGAATATGGACTTTAGGCAAGTTCCGAGGCTGCGGAATCAAGGTCTGAGTTTACCTAGGCCGTGTAAGAGAAAGCGAAAATATACTGTCTGGGTGATGGCAAAAGTAAAGTCATATGCAGAATTTTTTGGCTGTTGCTAGCAGCTAACCAGGGTAAGACATGGCTCGTATGGTTTTGACGAAGTTAGACATTGTTAGTGACATTATTCTTTTTTTTTCTCCCTTCGCCTCTGCCTAATGACCGTTGACTGTGTTAGATGATAGGCGCTGCTCCGTAAAATGGGGCGAAGCGTCCTGCGAGCGGTGCGACAATCCGCCACAATGTGCTGCTGGCAGCGCTAAGGACGCTGGGCTCTAGGCTGCATACAATGCTCCAGAGGAAAAAAAAAAAAATTCCACTGGCTTGAGGTACCCTAACCGTGTGCCCCACCACGCAAACCTACACTGATTGGCCACAAGCGGCTGGGAGAGAAAAAAAAAAGCAAGTCCACATCGCCCCTCAGTTCACTTTTTTTCTCTCTCCTCAACCTTCTCAAGGCATACAAATATATCATCACGGTTTTTTTTCCTAGGTTCCTTTTGTTCTCGTACTTATCGAGAACTTGAATCTAGACGACTACTTTTCAGTTAATCACACTCGCAGCCTTCTCTCGACAGAAGACTGCCCTTTTTGCTATCCCCCCGCCCACCTTTTTTTTATAATTTCTAGGTCGAGCTGCGCTTGATCTAGATTCTTTTCTTCTTCACCAACCGCAATCATGGCTGACAAGGGACTCGAGGATGTCCCCGAGGGTGAGTCCAACTGCCATATCTGCGCCGTATCTGGCTGCTGAGCGCTGTATCTGCAACTTCATGAGGATTTTGCTTGTGCGCGCGAGGCGGTCGCGACATTTTGACCCCACGATAGCCCAAATCTGGGCCTCCTTTTCTTACTGCCCCGCTCTGATTCTTCAGTTTGCTGACTGTGGTTGCGTTACAGGACAGATCGAGTCCAACTACGATGAGACTGTCGACTCTTTCGACGACATGAACCTCAAGTCTGAGCTCCTCCGTGGTGGTGAGTGCTGTCCCTCTTCCACGCCTTCAACGAAGCGATCCAACCACAAAGAAAAAGGGGGAAAGACGAATGTCTAACAACGACCAGTTTACGCCTACGGTTTTGAGCGTCCCTCTGCTATCCAGCAGCGTGCTATTATGCCTGTTATCAAGGGCCACGACGTCATTGCTCAGGCCCAGTCTGGTACTGGCAAGACCGCTACTTTCTCCATCTCCGTTCTCCAGAAGATCGACCCTGCTGTCAAGCAGTGCCAGGCCCTGATTCTCGCCCCTACCCGTGAGCTGGCCCAGCAGATCCAGAAGGTCGTTGTCGCTATCGGCGACTTCATGAACGTTGAGTGCCACGCCTGCATTGGTGGTACCAGCGTCCGTGATGACATGAAGGCCCTCCAGGACGGCCCTCAGGTCGTTGTCGGTACCCCCGGCCGTGTCCACGACATGATCCAGCGTCGTTTCCTCAAGACCGACGCCATGAAGATGTTCGTCCTCGACGAGGCCGATGAGATGCTTTCTGTAAGGAAACTTCATACACCATAATTCCGCCATTTTATGCCATAGCCCAGCCTCACTAACATCCGTTCTCCTTATTAGCGTGGTTTCACCGACCAAATCTACGACATCTTCCAGCTCCTTCCCCAGTCCACCCAGGTTGTCCTGCTCTCCGCCACCATGCCCCAGGACGTCCTTGAGGTCACCACCCGATTCATGCGTGACCCCGTTCGTATCCTTGTCAAGAAGGACGAACTTACCCTGGAAGGTATTAAGCAGTTCTACATTGCTGTTGAGAAGGAGGAGTGGAAGCTCGACACCCTGTCCGATCTCTACGAGACCGTCACCATCACCCAGGCCGTTATCTTCTGCAACACCCGCAGAAAGGTCGACTGGCTGACTGACAAGCTGACCGCCCGTGACTTCACCGTCTCTGCCATGCACGGTGACATGGACCAGGCTCAGCGTGACCTGATCATGAAGGAGTTCCGATCCGGATCTTCTCGTGTCCTGATCGCCACTGACCTTCTGGCCCGTGGTATCGATGTCCAGCAGGTTTCCCTGGTCATCAACTACGATCTCCCCGCTAACCGGGAGAACTACATCCACCGTATCGGTCGTGGTGGTCGTTTCGGCCGAAAGGGTGTTGCCATCAACTTCGTCACTGCTGACGACGTCCGCATGATGCGTGAGATTGAACAATTCTACAGCACCCAGATCGAGGAAATGCCCATGAACGTTGCCGACCTGATCTAAGCAATATTTTCCCATCATATCCAAGTTTTTTCACCCGCTTCGGGCTACCCTTTTTGGTACTGAGTAGCCCTGTTTATGGTAGTTAAGGCATTCGTGGGAGGGAAATCGTTCCAAAAGGTGTTTTTTTTTCTTTGAACCTAGCTGCTGA
The DNA here is from genome assembly GCF_001481775.2 of Trichoderma gamsii. Taxonomy (NCBI): domain Eukaryota; kingdom Fungi; phylum Ascomycota; class Sordariomycetes; order Hypocreales; family Hypocreaceae; genus Trichoderma; species Trichoderma gamsii. The sequence goes on along the minus strand of NW_020171382.1, from coordinate 152,389 downwards.
TAGATTCACATTTCTAGAGGGAGCCATCCGAGACGGCATTTGAAAAGCCGGTTCTCAAAAGGGGGAGGTGACTGGCAAGGGAAAAAAAACGGAGAGGCAGTATTGGCTGCGTGACGAAGGCTCAGGAAGTCCTTTGCACCTTAATGACATGAAGGTGCGGCGGGCAACCAAAAGTAATGCAATGATTCTTTCTATATTTCACATCTTGTTCTCGTCGCCTCTTTGTGTGTCCGTATCTAGGAGTCACTGTCATGATGATGTATGGATTTTTCAAAAATAAGACTTCAACTTCACATGGTGTGCCGTATAAGCGTAGTAAACGGGGCATGTAAACATCGATTTCTTTCACTTGTAGCTGCATTTAAGCAACCGGATGCAAGCTATTCCTATGAGGCCCCTTCTTCCTCACACCCCATTCGTCTGCCCTTCTTCTAACACCAGATGTATGAGTCTAGTAGATCTCTAAGAAGGCACTGACACAGGCCTATTTTATAACGACAAGTGTAGCACAAGATAATCACGATTACACATCAGACAGGCGAGATAAGTGATCACTCTGCATGTGACTAGTCTACAAGACAGCACGAGAAAGATAATGAGAGACTATGCATCAGGATGTACAATATAGGTTTGTATATATATTTGTATATATATGTCCAGTATAGATGGCTATCATCGAACCCAGTTCCGACAAAACTATCAAAAAATTCCGCTCAATTTGCCTGCCAGCCTCTTTCCAAAAGAGAATAAATAGTACAATAAAATCAACGCCCCAAGTGGTATATGTGTGTGGTAAAATTAAGTACACTCTGATTCCTTGAAACCCCCAGAAATAAATAAAGAAACAAAATCCATGTCTTCAACTCATTCTTGACAAAGAAGGAAGAAATCATCTTGCTTGGAGCCTATTTTTTTGGCCTGCATCATCAAAAAAAGGGAAGAACAAAAGAAAGTAGAAGAAGTAGAAGAGGGGAAAAAAAAAACTGATATAGTCATCACAATTTTGGAGATTTTTTTGTTTTTGGCCTTTTGTTATTTTGGAAGCCATCACCTTACATCGCCTGTCCGTATGATGCGGGACCTGCAGTGTATGCGCCAGGGATGGGCACGGCGTCATATGTTGGCTCGTGTGCAGCAACAGGACCGTGCTCTTGAACGTTTTCTGATGGAGGTGGTGCCTGAGAAGACACGCCAAATGGCAACGGCGGTGCTGCCTGTGTCAGAGGGCTCTGAGTCTTGGGCGTAGCCGAAGGAGCCTTGTTGGGGGGAGCCTGCAGCTTGAACGCAGCTGGAGTTGGTGTAAACACCGACGGAGGCTCGGCGATGACCTGAACACTAGGGGTAAAGGTGCTCTTCTCGTTGATGCTGGAAAGGCTGCCAAAGTTGGCCGGGGCGTGGCGAGGCGACAAGGCGTACTGGCTCAGGGCTGGCGACTTGGGCGGGAACATGGCCGGGGTCATGGGAGCGCCTGCAAAGCTTGGAGAGCGAGGGAAGCCAGGCGTGTTGGGGGCGGACTGTGAGCGAAGCTGGGCGAGATAGAGGTCGGAGCGAGCGCGGTCTCGGACGTCCATGGACTTGTGCAGGCGGCGCTTGGAGTAGTATCGGTAGAAGACGATGCTGTAGAGCAGGATGCTGATGACCTCGACGACGACCTCGATGATGATGCAGATGAGGGACCAGTTCTGGAGGCGGCAGACCAAGCTGTACTTGACCTTGTCGGAGAAGACGACGGATCGGGTGTTTTGGACGCAGGACCATCCCCACATGTCCTTGTTGTTGCCGTTGTTCTTGGAGTTGGAGAAGACGGCGGCGGCGAGGACCCAGAGAATCAAGCTGACGATGAACTATCATTCGCATTAGCTTATAGTCATAGACAAAGCCAAGGAAATCTTGATAACTTACCCATCCGATAGCAAACATGGTGTAGTACGTGCCGACCTTTTCAGCGCGGCGATGTCCTCCGCGGCAGTAGGCGATAAAGACGGCGACGGAGATTGCAAGAGAGAGACAGGCCATGGCAAGGACGAGCTTCTGTGCCCAGGGATCGGTTCCGTTGGCCCAAGAAGGCATTGCGCTCTGCGAGGGGAGGTGCTTAGTGGCGTTGAAGATGGCGAATGACGAGGAGAGCATGGCGAGGATAATGAGAGAGCAGCTGAAGTGGACGCTTCGAAGGGCGAATTTGGCCATGCGAACGCGGACCTTGTGTTTCTGTGTAGAGGTTAGTTGGTTGACATATTCCTCCAAAGAGTAGAAAAGAAAGAAGGCTTACTATATCCCTAGCCTGCTCCTTTTCCGTCTCGAGCTCGCGCTTCTCCAGGATGGCCTCCTCGCGGAATGTAGGGCTCAGGATGTGCATCGTCCTGGCTGGCGTGCCGGGCACCTTCATGGCGCTCTTGAGGGGAGACTTTGGCGCCATGGGAATCGATTCCCGGTTGGAGTTGCTGCCAATGTAGCCAAAGCCGACATCGCTGGGCTGAGACTCTGAGGCTTGAGGGTTGACGGGGTCGGCAAAGGGCGAGATCTTGTCATCGTCGACGGGAGAGTGGACGGAGGTGGCTTCGGCGAAGCGAGGCGTCCGCGGGACCTTGAGCGAGCTCTCTGATGATGAGCTTGAAGAAGTCCCTGTGCGTTGGTGTGTGAGGTTGAGGGCGGCGGGCCGCTTCTTCTCATTGAAGTTGAAGCCTGTAGGCTCTGGCGTGTTAATGACTGCCGTCTCTTTGTCTTGCGCTGCTACTGCCACGTCTTGTTGCGGCATCGTCTCCTGCGTCAGTGAGGACGGACCTTTGCTGTCCATGTTGGACACTGTGAAGAGCTATAGCTCTGGATATTTTATTTTATTTTATTTGCTTGGGTTGTGAGGGTGAAGAGGGAGGAGTAATTATGTGCGGGCTTGGTCGTGTAAGTTGAACTTTCTTCGAGCCAGTCGATAGCAGTAGGCCTCGTAATGGAAAAAATCCACGCAGCGATATAGCGTGTAAAAGCAAAGCAGACAATATCGAAAATTGAGGAAAAAAAGAAAGACGAGATACAGTAATCACTGTTGAATAGTGTGACGAGACCAGCTATCGAAAAACAAGAGAAGGAGAAGAAACTCCAGAAGCGCTATGTGGAAGTGGGAGCGCAAGAGTTTTGAGCAGGACCGGCGGCAAGGCAAGAGAAGAGATGCAAGACGCTCATTCGACCAGCTCGAGGCGCCGGAGCCAAAAGAAGGAAAATTCAATAGCGAGATGGAGACCTGTTGAAGCGAATCTGTCTCCCGCTGGGATTGGAGCAGAGGAGGGGCGTCGATTTAGCAGACGACGAATCCTATACTGACGGGCGGCTGTCTTTCGTTCGTATATACGGTACTGCGTGCATATACTATGGGAGGGAATCAATGCTAAATGTAAATGGGCATTGGAGATGGGACGAAGGAAAGGGCCATCTGATAGGCGATTGGAGGAGGGTGTGATGTGCCCAGAGGGTGGGTGTATGCGGCTAGCCGCCGGGCGACAAGAGAAAATAACGACGCCGGGCAAGCTGAGGTGCAGATTGGCTCAATCTGGACGGGGGATTGCAGATTGGCGCTTCAATGCGGGTCTGCTGTGGGAGCCCTTGTCGCGCAGCAGATTGGCGACTAAGTGCACTGAAGGCCGTTGTCTGTTATTCTTATTGTGTAGAGAATAGATAGAGACAGAAACAGAGAGTTGAGTTGAGTTGAGAGTCAGACTTGAATGAGGGGAAGGGAAACCAACAACCAGACAGCAGAGGCGAGTCGGCAAATCTACCCACACGAGCAAGGCTCTGACATCCGGGTGCACTATTATCTCACTCAGGACCTTAAACCGGAGGGCGCTCGCTCAACCAACAGCACGCATCGTTCACCAGCTCTTTAGTCGCCTCTGCCCTTGCGAGAGAGCGGGCGCGGGCCCCGGAAGTGGCTGGTGGTTGGACGTCAAAAGCGGCAGCACAATAGCCACGACTTGGACTAACAAGCCGGCAACCCTTGCTAGATCGCTTTGTTCGCTTCATTCGCATTCCCATCATCATCTTATCGTGTACTCGCATCGCTCTTCCTAGCTTCCGGTGATTTCTTCGCTTCCACGGCCGCCCAAATGCCAAAACCAAAAACAAAAAAAGAATTTACACGCCCAGATGGAGTCTCTCCGTCCACTTCCTCCGCCCTTCAACTTGCCTTGCCGCCGGGCCTGTTCGATATCTCGAATGGCGACGGCAAACCGCGCGCTCTGATTGGCCCCGCGCAAGGCACTCCCGGCGGGCCTTTTTAGGGCCCTGCTTGGACCGGGGGGGCTGTCTTGTGGCTGCTGCATTTATTGCCCTGCAGCCAATCAGCGCGCGAAGTGCTGTGATGGGTGGCAAGCCACCGCAGCTGGTCGGCGGCAATGAGCTCTTTGGGATTCGTCCCTGCTTTGCCATGCGAAGAAAAGGTCCCGCCCTTGGTTTTGCCAGGAATGGTGAGTGAGTTGAGTTGAGGTTTGCTGCCGTCTGCTGTGTAAAGTACGAGTACGAGAAACAAGAGACTTTGTCAACTGTTGCTATTTTAAAACACACACAACCTTCCATGCACTTCAGCAGCCGCGCGCCGAAGCCATCACAACCACAGGCCATACACCCTCCCGGCACTGCGTCTTTTTCTTCCTGCCGAGATGATCATCAGTCGATGCCTTTCATCGTCCTTGCTTGTATTTTCTCTTTTCTTTCTCTTTGGCCCCGATTAACCCCCGCAAACTTCCACGGCTTCTTCTGAACCAAAATCGTTCAGCACTAACACATGCCGTGGCGTTAAGGAACCCCAGCAAGCCCGTCAGCAGACGCTGACCTTTTTTTTTTCTTGCTTCTTCTCCGCTAACACCTTTTTCGTGCGCATTTCCGGGGTTGCGGTTATGCTATTCGGGGCGGTATAACGTGTTTGTCCGCGCTGCCGTGTTTTGTCATTGAGTGCATATGCTAGCTCAGTTTATTAATCTTTGGAATCTCTCTGTGTGAATGCGTAAGCTGCTTGATATACGAACGTCTACTTTGTGCCTAAGGTAGGTAGGTAGGCTATTAGGTTGTATAGAAAGGTTGCATCTGTTGGTGATGGGTGCTGCTCGAAATATATCAAAAGTGGATCGCGTAAATCCATGAACCGGCTAATTCATGTTCATGTTCATGTTCATGCTCATGTTTCTTTTCACGAATACCCACGCTCGCTACACTTGACAGCGGCATCTACGCTGCGAAACGCTGCGACACGCATTCACAGAGGCTTCCCGCCAAGCACAAGGCTATCAACGAACCAGTGGAATACCTCTGCCTTGGTGTGCCATCCTTGTCATCATCGATATGCACTCCCCATGCACTGCGTCCCTGCGGCCGTTACCACAAAGTAGACAGACGCCCTAGACGGTAGTGCCAGGAACATGTTCTACCTTAAAATCCTTTAGCCGTCTAGTATCTCTGTTGGGGGCCAAGTCGTCGCCTTCTGCCACTCCACCCACCGGGAATATCACACACTGCAGTTTATTACTAGTAGCAGCAGCAAGCACGTCATGTGCTGGGCACTGCATCGCAACCGTGGGGTACATCGGGCAATTAGAGGATGGACAAGAAGGAACTCATCCGTCGTGTTATGCTGGCAACAGCTTTAAAGCCATTTCAGGATGCAGTCACATAGTCCGTAACCGTGACTGGAAGGCAATACTTCTGCAGGTCGGCATTGATTTGTCCCGGCCAGCCGGTAGACCAGGTTGTCGTGTTTTAGTCTCCGACATCTCCTTGATGATATTGTTTGGAAGTGTAAGCAAAGTGTCAACAAGTGGCCTTGGAGTTTACGAGTGTTATGACAGCAGCTAGTTATTGCTTGCTCAAATAGGATCAGAGTGCGACATAAGCATACTCGGTTCATGAAACTATTTGAGAGCTTATGCGATCATCAAAAGCCATGCACATCATATGATGCTTCTCAGATAAAAATCGAGCCAACAATTGCCAATAATGCCCGTCTCACAATAGCAAGTTTTCCAAGCAGTATCCAGCGGCGTGTTGTGATGTACATATCACCAAGGCCAAGTCTCGAATGATCAATCTCCACCTAACTAGCAGCTGCGTTTAGTAAGAGCTTCTTTAGCAGCAACAAGAAAGTGGTTGTTTCAATCTCTTTAGGAATACATAGCAGCAAAATGACGCTCTGCCAGCACAATTGCTATATCTGAAGAGTCGCTATCCGTACGCCCAATATTTCTGCTAGATCTGGACCTGTATACCACTCTGTGTCAACTCTTCGCCGTTCGTTTACGGGTTTGCTTTGATATCTACGAATTCTCCATTGTCATGTTTCAAGTCATAAAACTACATTGATATATACAGGATAGCTATTTCTTACATGCATTTCCTTATCATACATATACAGAGCGCTCACATTGATCGCTAGGGGAAAAGCTCCTAGCCATCATCATAATGCTGATAGCGCATAGCGATGCATAACCATAAAACTCCATGGCCAAGCTTTTTTGAACACCATTTCCAATTTTGAACCTAAAATACAATTTTCCATCTGCGTTAACATATTCTTTAATCTTCTAAGAGTATAATGTCGAGTGGCCTTTCTCATGTCTTGCCCATTGATGCTAACACTCTTCAATGCTCGAGGGGCTTACCGAATCTACACCTGTGGAGGGGCAATAATCCTTATCAGTCTATCAGGCCAAATTGGGTTTAGAGTAAGAGTCATCCAGCTGCACACGATGAATTTTGACCACTCGACAGCGAAATGGGTGCTTGTGCAAACCTCCGCAATTTTATAGTGACAAAAACCTGGTAGGCTTTTGCCATTCTCTCCACATCCTCGATAATCATCCTGTGTTTTCTTTCCTCCAGTCATCCATTTAGAGCCCTATTAGCTCCCGGACTGCCCGAAAGAGAATAATTCCTATACACTCTGAAGAACCACCCCCCGAGTCCTTACGAATTGTCAGAGACTGAGACTGCCCCGCCTAGCCACCATGTCTGACGATCCGAAATACGACGATATCCAGTCCGACTCTGACTCTGGAGAGTCCATCGACGCCCAGGACAACGCCGTCGAAGAAAAGGCCCTCAAGCCCGCCCTCAAGAAGTCCAACCCCGTCATCCCCGACAAGACGGTCGCAAAGCCCCCGTTGCCCCCACAGACCGATCCCAAGGATCTCGATGTTTCCATCCTGACGCCTCTCACCCCCGAGATTATCGCCCGACAGGCCACTATCAACATTGGTACCATTGGTCATGTCGCTCACGGAAAGTCCACTGTCGTCAAGGCCATTTCCGGCGTCCAGACAGTTCGATTCAAGAACGAGCTGATCCGTAACATCACCATCAAGCTGGGTTACGCCAACGCCAAGATCTACCAGTGCGATAACGCCGCATGCCCTCGTCCTGGTTGCTACCGAAGCTACGGCAGTGAGAAGGAGGTTGACCCTCCTTGCGAGAGAGATGGCTGCGGTGGCACATACCGTCTGCTGCGACATGTTTCGTACGTCTGCCGTCCTCTCCTTTCTTCCCTATCCCCAGAGACGTAGAATTGCTATATGAGAGCTGTATTATTGATACTTGATTTTCCAGATTTGTCGACTGCCCTGGTCACGATATTCTCATGAGCACCATGTTGTCAGGCGCCGCTGTCATGGACGCCGCCCTTCTGCTGATCGCAGGTAACGAATCCTGCCCTCAGCCTCAGACATCAGAGCATTTGGCCGCCATCGAGATCATGAAGCTCGAGAACATCATCATTCTGCAGAACAAGGTCGACCTGATGAGAGAAGAAATCACTCAACAGCACTTTGACTCGATCCTCAAGTTCATCCGTGGAACTGTTGCTGAAAAGTCTCCCGTCATCCCCATCTCTGCCCAGCTCAAGGTCAACGTCGATGCCGTCCTCGATGCCATTGTCAACACCATCCCTGTTCCCGTCAGAGATCTCTCCCTTTCACCACACATGATCATCATTCGTTCCTTCGACGTCAACAAGCCCGGTGCTGAGATTGACGACCTCAAGGGTGGTGTTGCCGGTGGCAGTATCCTGCACGGTGTTCTGAAGCTGGGCGATGAGATTGAGATTCGCCCTGGTATTGTTTCCCGCGACAACAGCGGCGCTCTCAAGTGTACGCCTCTCTTCAGCAGAGTCATCTCTCTCAACTCAGAAGGCAACGACCTCAAGTATGCTGTTCCCGGTGGTCTGATTGGTGTCGGTACCCAGATCGATCCCACCCTTTGCCGTGCCGATCGTCTGGTCGGTTTCGTCCTAGGTCTCAAGGGCAAGCTCCCCGATATCTACAGCGAAATCGAAATCAACTTCTACCTCCTCCGACGCCTGCTCGGTGTCAAGACTGCCGATGGCAAGCAGGCCAAGGTCGCCAAGCTGGCCAAGAACGAGGTCATCATGGTCAACATTGGTTCCACATCCACCGGTGCCAAGGTTGCTGCCATCAAGAACGATGCTGCCAAGCTGATCCTGACCAGCCCCGTCTGCACGGATATTGGCGAGAAGGTTGCCCTCAGCAGACGTATCGACAAGCACTGGCGTCTTATTGGATGGGCTACAATTGCTGCGTAAGTTTTTCCCTCTCACCCTCTTTCAACGTTATATTCTTTGTTGTACTTTGAGAATTTAAAGCTAACGGAATCTCTATAGTGGTGTTACTCTGGAGCCTAGCTCTGCATAAGCAAAGAGCTAGAAAAGAGTAAACTTGTCTATGAAGCGATGTGTTATTATGGATTTTGGGTGAGAAGCGAAAAAAAGAAACCAATGCTTCGGGTAGTAGTATATCAGCAGAATCTTTGGCCTAATCAGCAATTTTCCTGCAGCTGTGGAAACGGAGAAGATGAGGAGAGAAAAAAGGGAGACAGCGATTAGTCGGTTCCAAACGAGCCACACAGCGCAGGAATGAGAATTCGTCTTCCCAGAGGCTAGGTAGCGGCGTCAGGAAAGGTCCCTTCATTGGTGCTATGAAGCTATAGAAGGATATTTTTTTTTTCTTCCCCAGAATGATAACGGTGAAGAAAAGAAAAAGAAAAGCACAAATAGCTACAAGAGCAACTTTTGAGTTGAAGAATTGGACAATCCATAATATATAAATCATCATGCAAGTTTCTACTTTCGTACTTTACGTGCGTGTGCCACCAAGTTTTCTATAACTCCTTCAAATGCCTCCCGATCCCCAATCTTTTCATCCGTCCGTTTTGTCCAGTAATCCAGTACCTCCTTGGCCGCTCCCTGCATGGCCTCCAGCTTGGCTACATGGCCCTTTAGTTCCTCATCAGTCATGCCGCTCAACGCCTCGTCGGTCGTCTGGCAGACATGTTTTGCCACAACCAAGTCCAACTCCGGCGGGGGAGGCGGTCCTTTCCTCCTCTTAGACGCCAACGGTTTGCCATGCGAGTCCACTGACGTTGATGAGGCGTTTCCATCTCCTTGGTTTAGTCTTGTCGCCGAGCGCAAGTCACTTGACCCTCTAGGCGAGGCGGCAGGGATATTAAGCGACGGCAGCACAAGCTTCTTTTGCTTGGATGCCGGAAGGATTTCGTCCAAGTCCACGGGGACTCCGAGAGAGACGAGGAATAGACGGCGGGTTCGCGAACGGATCCAGTCGGGTGGTGCCAAGGGCGGGGGAGCAACGAGCTGAGACCACAGAGAGGCGGAGCGTGGCGTGAGGAAGATGGATGATGAGTCTTTGGATATCGGTGGGAAGGCCTGGAAGTCGAGTTCCTCGGGAGGGAAGAGATCATGTAAACACGGTTCAATTGCGGATGTGACTTCATCGGGGCTCAGCCCATCAAAGTCGGGTATCGACTATAAGGGGGTCAGTATTGAGTTAATATATGTGTGTGTTCTTTGCGGTGCACATACGAATGGTAATGAGTGTTGGGGTTGAACCGGGAGAGGTGCCGATGTCGTAGCCGTAGTAGGTTCAGCGTGTTGGAAACCATCCTCAAAGTCATCAAAGTCATCATCGTGGCCGCCTTCTTCAAAGTCATCAAAGTCATCTCCGAAATCGTCTTCTTCGCCGTCTTCCTTCTCATCTCCGAAATCATCTCCGAAATTGTCTGCTTTATCGTCTGCCTTATCGTCTGCCTTATCGTCCTCTTTCTCGTCCTCTTTCTCATCTTCTTTCTCATCTTCTTTCTCATCTTCTTTCTCATCTTCTTTGTCATCTTCTTTCTCATCTCCTTTCTCATCTCCTTTGTCATCTTCTATCTCAGCTTCTTTCTCAGCTTCTTTCTCAGCTTCTTTCTCAGCTTCTTTCTCAGCTTCTTTCTCAGCTTCTTTCTCAGCTTCTTTCTCAGCTTCTTTCTCAGCTTCTTTCTCAATTTCTTTCCCAGCTTCTTCCTCAGCTTCTTCCCCGCCTTCCTCGGCCGTCACACCATCATCGCCATCGCCACCTCCACTGCCAGTAACAGCTACTTCTGTTGGTTCGGCCAAGACCGTTGGCTGAGATGATACAGACTCTCTTCTCGAATGGGCTGCAGAAATGGCAGGCGAAAGAGGGGCATCTTGGAGAGAGTCAATAGCCTGTCTTAGGGAGTTTTCCAGCTTTAAGTGTATGCGTACCAGAAATAGCATCTTCGTTGCCGCTCCTTAACTCGCCATTAGGGCTCAGTATAATATCAGGGGTAGCGTCTGCTCTATGCTTCTCCAGCTCCTGCGGAGTGTCTTGGCCGGGATAGTCACCAATGGACTCTTCAACCATCGTTACAGGGATATCGGCTGGCTCGAAAGGAGTGGGTGGCGTTGGCTCGGTAGCATTTTCGGGAACAACGGCAATCTCGTCGGGTTCAGCATCTTGCTCTCTCTTCTCGTATGCTTGAGTGCCGGGCACTTCTCCATATGCTGGTTCGTTGTCGACCAGTTCCACTCGTGTCTTAGGGACCGGTGAGCTGACGCCGGGGCTCGTGGGCGCGGACTGTGCGTCTGTGAACTGATCCTCCGAGTCTGAAGCCTCAGCTATCCAAACATATCAGCCCGGCCTCAAGAATATTCACTTGCTGAGAGTTGAAGACCTACCAAGCTGATGGGCCCCCGGGTCCTCGACGTGGGTCTGTGGCGGGGGTTCAAGATCCCGGGAGTCCGCCATTGTGTTCTGCTGGTGCTCTATCAAGCTGAAACTATTGATTAATCCAGTAGGTGTTTTTTGACTGCAGGATCCAATTGGTCGAGGTGAATGTCGAGTGTATGGTTCGTAGCAACGAGGCTATGGTTCTATATTCGGCGTCGAGGCCAGGCACTTGAAGGCCTTCAGGACATAACGGTCCCGCGCAATGGCTCGGCGGTGTAGGAGTTACTGTATCAAGTCTAGGGGTAAAAAAAGAGAGAAAATGCCTAAAACCGCACGTAGAGGCGCCTGTGTCGTCGTCAGTGGTGGTAAGGTCAATCAGCCTCCCGATAACATGGGAGCTCTCGAGAGTGGGAGTACTATCATCACGTGGGAATGGCCATTATGCCATGCTTCAAGGGGTCGGCTGTGGCTGATTCTATGCAGCACTAAGTAGCGTGGCTGGAGATCCCAGCACAGTGGATCCCCCAGCCACACTACGGCTGCGCGTGCTGGGTCTCGATCTAAAGCTCCCAGAAAACATGACCGCGAAAAAAGCACCTGGTCAACCAGCCTTGGACCGCCTCGATCTTTTGTTTTCTTCGACATCGGCTCCGAACCATCCCAAGGCGAGCTTTCGGCAGTCCGCTACGGTTCTCAATTCCTTTCTCTCAACTTGGCCGAGCCTTGGGCTATCATGAAACTTGCTGAACCTAATTCTTCATAAGCTGCTGCCTCTCGCCTTTCGCGACCGACGATTCAGATAAAAAGAAGACAAACTCGCGCCAGTCGCCATGTTTTCAACTCCGAACTCTTCGGGTGCCGCGCCCAACAGCACGACCAGCACTGCGCCGGCCAGTGGAGGATTGTTTGGCAATGCTGCTGCTACGTCTGGAGCGCCCAGCTTTTCCTTTGGTAATGCAACAACCACTCCTGCTACCAACCCTCCAGGATCCCTCTTTGGAGGCCAGAACGCTGCTGCATCAAAGCCTGCTGGCGGTCTCTTTGGTGGAGCTGCTGCTGCTTCTTCATCTGCTACTCCAACCACTTCTGCCGGGGGCCTATTTGGAGGAGGAGCCTCGACCACACCGGCTACAGGCGGCCTGTTTGGCGGCGCGACCACTACAACAGCAGCCTCAACCACACCGGCGGCAGGTGGGCTATTTGGCAACACGAAAACAAGCACTGCAGCACCAGCCGCTGGCGGTCTGTTTGGCAATAAACCTGCATCGACTACTCCCTCGACTGGTGGCTTGTTCGGAACCAATGCCAGCCAGACGCCAAGCACTGCGACAACTCCATCTCTAGGCTTGTTTGGAAACAAACCAGCTCCTGCTGCCCAACCGACTACCCCGACCCTTGCTGCTGGAGCGACAACACCTGCCAGACCATTATTCGGACAATCGACAACGCCTGCCGGCGCACCCCCCGCAAACCCTGCCAAACCTGCGGGTAACAATCTGTTTGGAACCGCTGCCAGCACTGCTCCAGCTGCTGGCGGTTTGTTTGGAGCTGCTAAGCCTGCTGCTGCCTCGACGGCGACAACGCAACCTGCGGCCACTACATCAGGATCGGGACTGTTCGGCGGTGGAGCCCAATCAGCCACGAGTGGACTATTTGGAGCTGCTAAGCCTGCTGCTACCACTACTCCCGCTGCCAAACCGGCTGCTGGAGGACTCTTTGGCAATACCGCCGCTAGTACTGCGCAGCCTGCAGCTTCTACAGCCGCCGCAGCGCCGGCCAGTGCTGGAACGACAAATTCTCTTTTTGGAACTAAACCTGCCGCCACTACAGCCCCAGCAGCAGCAGCTGGTGGTGGCCTCTTTGGTACCGCTGCTCCTACCACAACCTCTGCAGCTTCAGCATCTACTCCGGCACCTGCTGCTGCAGGAGGTCTCTTTGGTCTGAAGCCTGCTGGCGCTGCTGCTACGACTACATCTTCAGCAGCTCCGACAACAACTGCCACAACTGGTGGCCTGTTTGGCGCCACTTCTCAAGCTCCTGCTGCGACTTCCAAGCCTGCTACCTCACTGTTCGGTACTACCACGCCTCAGCCTGCCGCTACCACCGCGGCTACCACAACGGCCGCACCAGCGGCCGGCACGACTACTGCTGCTGCCGGTGGCCTATTCGGAGCCAAGCCCGCTGGTGACAAAGATGCTGCGAAGCCCGCCGCCCAAACAACCACTACAAGCGCATTGGGCGCGTCCACCAATGGACCTCCATCTCAGATGGCCCGGCTGAAGAATAAGACGATGGAGGATATTGTCACTCGATGGGCCTCGGATCTTTCCAAATACCAAAAGGAGTTCAAGGACCAAGCCACTATCGTGTCCAACTGGGACAGAAATTTGGTGGACAATGGTGAAAAGATTCAGAAACTGTATCTGGATACATTTGAAGCGGAGCGAGCCAGCCACGAGATTGAGCGCCAACTCGCTGCTGTGGAGAGCCAACAGGAGGAGCTGGAGGCCTGGTTGAACCGATACGAGTCAGAGGTCCAGGACATGTTTTCCAAGCAGATGGGTCCTGGTGAACAGCTTGGAGGACCGGACCAGGAGCGTGAGCGCACCTATAAGCTAGCGGAGAAGCTCACACAGCAACTCGATGAGAAGTCGCGAGACCTGTCCAAGATGGTCAAGGAGATTAACGAAATTTCTGGAACACTGAGCAAGGGAGCCAAGGCTGAGGATCCAGTAAGTTTTACCATTTGCAAAATATTGACAAGACCTATATGCTAACACGATAATGCAGCTGAGCCAGATTGTTCGCGTACTGAACGGCCATCTTACTCAATTGCAATGGATTGACGCCAACGCCTCAGCTCTACAGGCCAAGGTCTCGGCCGCGCAAAAGTCGAGCAGCAACCTGGGTAGCCACTACGGTAGCGGAGAGAGCGACGTGGCGGAGAGCTTCTACAGATCTTACATGGGACGGAGGTGATGTACCTAATTACGAGGCATTGATGATTGAAATTGGAGTTTTGGGATGGCATCAGGGAAGAATGAATCTAATAAAGGTCTTTCACACGCACGACCGATTGAGGGACATGCATCTGGTGGACACAACAACATTGGAGTAGCTCTTGTTTTTTTTTATTTCCTTTATATATTCGGTTGTTTCTGTGAGGGGGAGAAGAGTCATGTAGCTGTATAGTACCTTAGACGGCAACAAGGGCAAAGAAAATACGCAAGCATATTAAGACAAACATGTAGCGCAGCTCAACCCAGGGCAGCTGTTGTTCACGGACTTTGGCTTGAACAGCTCAGCTCAGCGAATGGGCTGACATGCGTTGAGTAATTTTTTTCCTTTTTCTCTTATTAAGTTTTAATTTATCTTTTGAGGCGTTTTCCGTCCTCCTTAGTTCTGCTCGCCGCCCTGCTCCTTGGTAATCTCATCGCTAAAAAAGTAGCAATGGCTTCATTAGCGGTGCCGTCCTAACTTGAATTGAGAGGGGGTTACGAGGACTCGTGTTGCGCATACATGTGCTTGGCAAGGCGATCGAGGTGCTCTTGCTGCTCAGTGAGCTTCTTCCTGAGCTCGACGAGCTTTTCCTTCTCGCGCTGGCGGATGGCGTACTCCTCCGAGGCCCGCTCACGGCGCTGGAAGGCGTCACTGTAAAGTCGCAAAGCAGTTAGACATATGATGACTAGATAATAAAAAAAAAAAAAAATATCGCAATTGAAATACGGATTGAAGCTTTATTCTTTCACTTACCCTGAGCCGCCGGTCTTGGGAGGAGCACCAGTGTCGCCTTCGCCCATGGCTCGAGCAGTGGTGCTGAAGGCAGCGCGCATGGGACGGAAGACGGCCGTCTTGGTGAGGGTGGTGCGGAGCATCTTGATGTTTGTGAGAGAGGGAGGTGGTCGTGGAGGTGTTGTTTTGGAGAAGAAGAGATTCAAGATGTGGAGGAGGGAAGGATTGAGGTTATAAACGGGAACGGAACGGTGCCTGCAGCAGCAATTGGTTAGAGCTTTTGTCCGAGGTGCTGGCCTGAGGAGCGAATGCGCCAATGGAGCTAGTATGGAATGCTAATTGCAGCAGCAGCAGCACAGCAGAGCTTCCTTTAGGAGTGGTGTGAGGGGCTGAAAGGCGAGCGTCATCGAAGCCGCCCACTATTTCGGATTGGGGACAGCGAAAGTGGTTCGATGGAGATTGTTAGTAGTTTGGCATGTGGGGAGAAGAGAGAACTTGGCAGAATTGCGATTGGAATCGCAATTTCGTGCAGGGGGGACGAAATTGTAAAGTGTCGATTAAAATGGGAGCTTTCAAAGCTGTTATCAATTGTATGTAATACTGCTAGTACCTACCTAGGTATTAGTCTTGGAAGCATATGCGAACAATACTCGGTCTTCTACAACGACGCTATTCACAGAGTGGGCACCAGAGACAAGCTTGTGATGAGCTCACGACAAAGTTCTCTCAGAGAAAGTTTTACGTGATTAATCCATTGTCATGAATATTTAGGGAAGGCTAAATTTCAAAATCAAGCACTGTGCATCACGATATGCTCTGGTGGACTGATCGGAAGCAACGATGAATCGTGGGGCGCATGACTAAAGGCGTCGGGAGATGTTGGCGCAGATGGCCATGTGCGGGTAAACTGAATTAACTTTCGAGGGCGAGTATCTGGATATGCGCAAGACTGAATATGGTTGAAACACACCACTGCACAAGTAATCAACTAGCATGAGGAACATTGAATTGTTTGGTCGATTATCTGCGGTAGTATCCCGGGTAGGCAGAGCTTATTGAAGTATAACATGGGGAGAATGCGCCGCTAGAACAGCGCCAAGAGGGAAACATCCTTCTTGGGGTTTTCGCCTTTTATATGACAGATTGCCTAGGCTGGGCACATATACCCAAGCCTAGCAGCGCAAGGAATATCTTGGAGCGGCTGTATCCGTATCCTAAGACCCAAAGCTAGCATGCTCTGGTAATGCCTTCTTGTGCCTGATCTGGGCGATCCTATCCAACAGGGATGGCAAACTCCGACTATCTCCACTGGCTATTTCGATATTCATGAGATTTAAACGCATGCAGAACTTGATACGTACCTAGAGTTATCCTGGTCCACTCAACGCGGCCGTGTATGAGTTCATGTTAAGATTGATACATGGGTGGGGGGGAAGGTTATGTGTATACTCGATTGATAGGGCGTCCTCCTATAAGTCCGCTCTGAGTATCGCGCCCGTTGTTAGTACTTTTATACGATATTCAACAATGTGAAAGTGAACAGCTCCCTGGTATTGGGTTTTGTTTTGGCATGCTATTGCTCGTATAAGAGATGGAAAAAATGAACCAATTGTCCAGCACCCCGGCTTCGTTGTCAACCGCAGTTGTGGCTAATGCCATAAAATTACATTTATTTGACCGATTGCCTCTTTGGCCACAGCTGGGCTGCTGGATAATAACATAGAAATAAATATCTACTGAGCAAACATTTCTAGAAATACTACTGGTTAGTTACTATTACTCCGTACGTAGCCCAAATGAGGCGCATTTGAGTCTGCTATGCAATGGTTCCTCAACGAGAGACATCAGGATAATTATCGCTAAAACAAGAGCAAGAGCCGGCAGATCAGAAGATCTCGTCGTAGATCTGGGGG
Source organism: Trichoderma gamsii (assembly GCF_001481775.2). Taxonomy (NCBI): domain Eukaryota; kingdom Fungi; phylum Ascomycota; class Sordariomycetes; order Hypocreales; family Hypocreaceae; genus Trichoderma; species Trichoderma gamsii. Next base: position 135,732 of record NW_020171382.1, on the reverse strand, counting down.
ATGGGTAATAGGGAGTATGAGTGAAGGTAAATCAACTCATATTACCTGCTACGATCCGAACCAATGAGATTAGCTTCAGCTCAGAGCGGCCTGGAGTTGAGAAAGCAAGCTGGACGAACGTTCCGTGAAAGGAGATTGAATCTAGGATGCCTGTGCCCATGCTCTCCGAGTACCTAATCCTGTATGTATCGCGCGACAGAATCCCAAGTTCATTCTTCTTTCGGGTTCGTACCAGCTTGCCACCAAAATAAAACTAGGGAACAAGAGCCTAATGATGCACTGAATATGAGAGTCAAGTCGACTTCAAAGCCAGACATTGTCGCTGCTGTTCGCAACACTCAGCCTAGGCCGTGAAAGATATCACTTCGCATCAGTGCTGCGATTGAACGGGGGTACATGCATCGGTAATGATTAAAGAGTGAATGCGAATTGGTGACAACAACGTTGGGCACCCAGTCACTATCACAAAAAAACGTGGAAAGTGGTGGCTTTGGACCGAATCACGAGCAATCAAGGCACAGCAAACAGGGACTTACTTAGCAGGGCCAGATGGTGATGACGACGTCAAAGCCCAACGGCTGCGTCTCCAACTGCCTTGCAGCCAATTCAGACCTACGTCAACGCCACCCGCGAGGTGCATTAGCAGTTCATCTACTCGTAGGTACCCGCTGCGTCGTTAGGCCCAGCACAGGGATGTAAGGCACGATAATTGCTCTGACGTGATGGTTGGAGGGCTGGGTACCTGCAGTCTACAAATTGCCCAGCTGAGTCAGTGCGGCCAGCCGTGCTAAAGCGTGCTAGAGGCCCCGTCGCTGCAGAGCGTCTGAGCTAGCGCCAGGTATCTCCTTGTACCCGACCGTCCTGGCCCCCCCGGTGCCCTGAAAAGGGTGAGGCGCCAGGCTCCTGTACGGCACGTGAGACCAGCGCAAAAGCCGCTCCCAATGTTAAAGCCAATGCGCTGGCTGCTCGGGACCCTCATCTACAGCTCTCTCTAACCTTGCCCTTTCTTTTCCTTTCTTCTCTCAACGAAACAACAAATACCCCCTTTCTCTGAACCGCGTCCCATCGACCGTACGTATCTCCCACTCCCCGTGCATCCTGCTGAAATCGCCGTCCCTGCCCTCTTCTCCCCCCGACAGCAGCCCATATTCCTCCCAGCTGCCGCCTGGCAGCATTCCCGCAGTTCGGTATGTGAGCGCCTTATGGGATGGCGCGCGCCCCTCATCGCTTTCGTCATGGCCTGGCACCACCCCTGGCTCAGCACAGCAGCGCTTCGAGGGGCCTCAGTCGCGTTGGGACAGCCGGGCCTCTGCTTTGCGATTGTATCAGCGCTCGTCGGCCGCCTCGCCTCTGTCGATTGGAGGCCTGCGTGCCTGTCGCGGTAGCTGGCGCATTCATTGCTGCTCTCGAAACCCCCTTTGGTGGGGTTTAGGAGCGGGGGAACAAGCCTCACTTGGGGCCTTGTCGTAAAGTCAGCCCTGCGGCACTTGTTCCTGCCACGGTGCTTTTCTTGCGCAAAGATTCACGTTTCTGCCTCGACGAGGCTGTGGCTGCTGCCTTGCTCCTAAAACCCGGATTTTTCTCCCATCCGCGATTTTCATCCATCATCTTCCATTTGCATATCCCTTTGTTCAGACTCCTAAACGAACCCACGCCTATTGCGTTACGCCGCCACCTGGGGACGCGTACATCTTGCTAACCGACTGAGAACAGCTGCTCCAAAAAACCAACAAAAAAAAGTTCAAAAATCTACCGTCAAAATGGGTCACGAAGATGCTGTTTACCTGGCCAAGCTCGCCGAGCAGGCTGAGCGATATGAGGGTTCGTTGCTCGCTGATATCTCCGTCCCTATTCGATGGACCGATTGCGCTGACAGCCTATAGAGATGGTTGAGAACATGAAGATCGTCGCCTCCGAGGACCGCGACCTGACCGTCGAGGAGCGCAACCTTCTCTCCGTCGCCTACAAGAACGTCATTGGTGCTCGCCGCGCCTCTTGGAGAATAGTCACTTCTATCGAGCAAAAGGAGGAGTCTAAGGGCAACTCTTCCCAGGTCACCCTTATCAAGGAGTACCGCCAGAAGATCGAGAACGAGCTTGCCAAGATCTGCGACGACATCCTCGACGTTCTTGACCAGCACCTGATCCCCTCTGCCAAGTCTGGCGAGTCCAAGGTCTTCTACCACAAGATGTGCGCACGCCAAGTCATCCAAAGCCGTAGCATGACGTGTTGAGCTAATTTTTCTTTTTTCACTCGCTACAGGAAGGGTGACTACCACCGTTACCTCGCCGAGTTCGCCATTGGCGACCGCCGCAAGGACTCTGCCGACAAGTCCCTCGAGGCTTACAAGGCTGCCACCGAGGTTGCCCAGACTGAGCTGCCTCCCACCCACCCCATCCGCCTTGGTCTTGCCCTCAACTTCTCCGTCTTCTACTACGAGATCCTCAACGCCCCCGACCAGGCTTGCCACCTCGCCAAGCAGGCCTTTGACGATGCTATCGCTGGTAAGTCTCTTTTTAAACTTGCTGAGGACGTGCCAGCGTCATTGGCGGTTAGTAACTGTCATTTTTGCTAACACACCCATTACAGAGCTCGATACCCTCAGCGAGGAGAGCTACAAGGACTCCACTCTCATCATGCAGCTGCTCCGTGACAACCTCGTACGTACATACTCTATTTCCATTAACTGGTAACGTTCCTTTTGCTAACTCAATCAAAGACCCTCTGGACCTCCTCCGAGGCCGAGACCTCCGGCCAGGCTGATGCCCCCGCTAAGGAGGAGACCCCTGCTGAGGCCGCTGCTCCCGCCGCCGAAGAGCCCAAGGCTGAGTAAATTCAGGGGAGCGCGGTATAAATCTCTTGGCTTGGGTCGCTTTGTTATCGGATGGGCTGGTGTCTACGGTGTGGATGGAAGACTTCGTTTTTGATCAAGAGCTTCGGCATCGTTTTAGGTAAAACACGCAAACTACTTTCGGGAAGGAATCGATTTGGTTCCCCCTCTTACGGACTGGCAGGGAGGATGAAGAAGAAGAGCATATTGGAGGTTCTGCTTTTAGACTCTTGATGCGTAGCCGTCTGGACAAATAAAAACTACTAAAATTGCTTTTTTAATATTATATTATATGAACCAGAACGCCTCTGTTTTCTCTTTAAAATTCAACCATTTCGCTCCTAGATGCGCCTTGCTTAAACACAATTCTGCCCAACATTCCCATGTGTTCCCAGATTATACTCTCTCCCCCCCTTTTAGCGACACCACGAGCTGGTCAGCTTGACTCTTTCTGATCTGATGCCGATGTATGATTCTCATCTTATGCATCTTCCACAACGGCAAAATGGACTTTGAGCCAAAGGCTGCAATCTTGGCAGCCAACCATGAGTACCCCTTCGTGCTCAACCTCCTCTAAATCTGACTCTTGAAAGGCGTATCCATGGTTATTGCCGCAGCGACAGGATCTATACCAACGCTCGCCCTCTTCGTCAAACGGCAAATCATCCAAATCCACGTTTTCAATACCTGTCTGAAAAGGGGCCTGTGATTCACCAGCGTTTGCTCTGGAAAGACGCAGGCCTGCGTCGTAAGTACTGCGCTGATGAGGTGATGAGAGGATTGTGAAGGCTTGTGTGATTTGGTCGATTGTGTAGAGCTGAGAGTTTGAGGATCTCGAGTGAGACGGTAGAGAGGCTGATGTTGAAGATGTAGATGAGGATGCGGCCTTGTCTGGATGATGCCGCAGAAGAGCTCGGCGATAGGCCTGTTTTAAGAGTGTGGAGGGGTCAGGCTGGGAGCTGAGGATTGTGGGGGTGAGGCCGAGGACGTCGTAGTGAGATGGCGATGTGAGGGCCATGATTTTGAGAGGATGATTTATTCTGAGGAGGTATACTCAGAAAAAATATGGTGACATGAGAGATGACGTTTATGTGGATTTATTCATACTATGAACGTGAGTTTGGAGTGCTTTTACTTGAAGATATTTTGAGGCGGCAAATTTAGACATTGGAATCACGTGATGTTGTTGAGCTTTTGATACTCGAAATTCGCAATTGACCACGGCAAATACGTAGCAATGAAAAGGGAAACAGAGTGAATCCAAATATTTCGTTTCTCATTGTTGTACATAGAATTACACGGCGTATGTACAGGCTCGCCAGGATAAAATAAAGAGGTTTCTGCGTCACTTTGTTTATTTCGGGAACTTTGTCCAGTTCCTCTTCCCGACCTGTTGTTTTTACCAAGATTAGCTATAATAACGGGTATAAAGAGATGGAGAGATTTTGTGCTTACACTCTTCCAGGCTCGGATAAGCTTTGGCATCTCCAGCATGGCTTTCCTCCTCTGTTCCATCCTAAACGAGAAATTTGTTAGTCACGATATGTGAAGAGAGAGAGAGAGAGAATATGAACAAACGTACTTTGCAATCATGTGTCGTTCGTGGATATGACCCTTGACCTTCTGTCCCACACCAGTACCCTTTACTCTCAAACCATGCTCAACACGCTGAGCCAACTGGTACTCTGTGCCCTTGTTTGTCTGGGGCAGCAGCTCCTCAACGCCGTGCTCTCGCGCCAGCTTCACGAGCTGCATCTGCCTCCTCTGGGAATAGACCGGGTCCTGCCATCGTCCGGTGACGGGGTGCTTGTAGAATCGGAAAGGGTTCGGTCGCTGCTCTTGGAAAGGCGTCGGGTGTGTGCCGGGAGCAACGAGCGCTGCTGGCGGCCAGCGGGCAAAGAAGCGCTGCAGAGGCTCCGGCAGGCTCTTTGCGAGCTGGACGAGATTTGATGGTGAGGCCATGGATGATGCGATGAAGGTCCAGGCCCTAGCATTGACTTGGATCGAGAGGTGAAGAGATGGCAGGGAAAGACAAGGGCTGATCTTCCGCTGAATTGAGGCTATCGCGGGGAGGTTCTTTTTCGAGGTTCCCAATTTGATCGAATTCGAGATTCCCAAGGCTGAGCGCCCGCTAAAATGGCCCGCCAAGATAGAAGCTTTTCATTGGTCATGGCGGCTCAAGTGGGTCTTTAACTCCCCGTAGTTCATAGCCTTGCCTGTGATCTCGAAGATGGATGCCTCGCCACAATCCATTTTCATGAATCAATTACCGTCGCTAAAATAATCCTCGACGACAATTATCTAGAGCAAGATTTTCATTTATTATTTTATTAGACACACAAATATTGCATAAAAGCGTCAAAATCGAGATGCCTCTCGATGTGGAGGAGATCCTACGACAAAAGAAGGCGGCCGATGCTGCTGCCGCCAAACCCAGATTCATCCCCAAGGCCCAACGCGAGCGACTAGCGGCCGAGAAGGCAAAGCAGGAGGAACAAGAAAAGCAGCGCAAGACAGTTGACGAGTCACAAAGACGACGAGAGGAAGAGAAGAAATGGGAAGCCCGCGCAAATGGCCTGCCAGTCTCAAACGGCGTCCCCAACGGCGCCGTCGCGCCTCCTACGGGCCCCAGAGCGATGAACCAGGTGTCTGGTGGCGGCAGAGGGCGCGATGGACGAGATGGACGAGAAGGAAGAGATGGGAAAAAGAACTCAAAAGCTGAAAACGCCAAGCGCTCGGCGGCGGAAATTGAAGATTCGCTGCTCCGGTCGCGATACCTCGGGCCGGAAGTCAACAAGCAGTCCAGCTTTTCGGCTAAGAAGAAGCGCATGCGGACGACGGAAAAGAAATTCAACTTTGAATGGGATGCCGAAGAGGACACATCCAGAGACAACGACCCGCTATACGCGAGCCAGAGCGTCAACAGAGGCGGCTCACTGGCGGGCGTTGGTGGCGAGTTCGACGAAGAGGCCGAGCAGCGGGCGCGCAAGCGAGCTCGGATGATTGAGCAGCGCGATATCGAGCACGGAAAGGAACGAGCAAAGGGCATCATGGAAGACTTTTATAGAGCGCGCGCCAGGGCAAAGGAGAGGGCGGAACGGACGGGCCTGGGACGGCACTGGTCGGACAAGGACCTCAACGAGATGCGGGAGCGAGACTGGCGCATCTTCAAGGAGGACTTTGGCATTGCTACAAAGGGCGGCGCCATTCCGAACCCGATGCGCAGCTGGGAAGAGTCCGGACTGCCGCGGCGGCTGCTTGACATTGTCGACAAGGTCGGCTACAAAGAGCCTTCTGCCATTCAGCGGGCGGCCATCCCCATTGCTTTGCAGGCCCGCGACCTTATTGGTGTTGCCGTCACGGGTTCCGGTAAAACAGCTGCGTTCCTGCTGCCCCTGCTGGTGTACATCTCCGACCTGCCGCCCCTCACAGAAGCCAACAAGAACGACGGCCCGTATGCGCTCATCATCGCCCCGACCCGTGAACTGGTGCAGCAGATCGAGACCGAGGCCAGGAAGTTCGCCGAGCCGCTCGGCTTCAGGTGTGTCAGCATCGTCGGTGGCCACTCCCTCGAAGAGCAAGTCTTTGCCCTCCGCAACGGCGCCGAGATCATCGTCGCCACGCCGGGTCGTCTCGTGGACTGCATCGAGCGAAGACTGCTCGTGCTGGTGCAGTGCTGCTACATCATCATGGACGAGGCCGATCGCATGATTGACCTCGGTTTCGAAGACTCGGTCAACAAGATCCTCGACGCTTTGCCCGTTACCAACGAGAAGCCGGACACGGACGAGGCCGAAAACGCACAGCTCATGAAGCGCTACGTAGGTAAAGACCGTTACAGACAGACCATGATGTACACGGCCACCATGCCTCCCTTGGTCGAAAAGATTGCTAAAAAGTATCTCCGCCGCCCTGCCATTGTGACAATCGGTAACGCAGGCGAAGCCGTCGACACTGTCGAGCAGCGCGTCGAGTTCATATCCGGCGAGGACAGGCGCAAGAAGCGCCTTCAGGAGATCCTCGGCTCGGCCGCCTACGCGCCGCCCATCATCGTCTTCGTCAACATCAAGCGCAACTGCGACGCCGTCGCCCGCGACATCAAGTCCATGGGCTGGTCCGTCGTCACGCTGCACGGCTCCAAGACGCAGGAGCAGCGAGAGGCCGCTCTGGCATCCGTCCGCTCGGGCCAGACCCAAGTCCTCGTCGCTACGGATCTTGCCGGTCGTGGTATCGATGTGCCGGACGTCTCTCTCGTCATCAACTTCAACATGGCCACCAACATTGAGAGCTACACTCATCGTATCGGTCGTACTGGTCGTGCTGGAAAGAGTGGTGTGGCTATTACCTTCTTGGGCAACGAGGACTCGGATGTCCTGTACGATCTCAAGCAGATCCTGAGCAAGAGCTCCATCTCCAAGCTACCGGACGAACTTAGGAGGCATGAAGCAGCGCAGTCGAGGCCAGTTCGCGGCGGAGCTGGCAAGAAGGATGAAGCTGCCGCTTCTGAGGGTAGCAAAGGAGGAGGCGGCAAGGGAACCTGGTAATTTTGATTATAACAGTGCCGTGTAGACCATGGCTGCATTAGAGGGAGATATATATATATAGGCGTTTTACGCAAAAGGGGGAGTTTTGGACTGCAATTGATCACTAGGCAAAAATGATATTGTACTTCTCTTTAACACCTGTGTTTTATTCTCTTATCATGTACTCTAGAGGCCCCTTACTTTTGTTTCTGTCTACATGAGAGTAATATATAGCCTTATTATAAATCCCAGGCTACAAATTTCTTTTTTGATATATGATCCCGTGTCGTCTACTCCAACTTCAGCTGCTCAAACTGCTTAATCGTCTCCTCCAAGCTGTGCTTCTCCTGCTTGGCATCGGCCAATCTCTTTTGTTCAGTTTCCTGAACGGCCACAGACACCTTCTCCTTGTATCCAGGGTCGGCAAGAAGTTTCTCCTGCTTCTGAATAACGGCGGAGGCCTTGTCGAGCTTCTTCTGGGCTTTCGAAATCTCAGCATCCATGTCTACACGGCCCTTGACGTGCAGGAAAACGGAAGCGGCAGTGGAAACCGGGTAAGCAACGCTGCCAAGGGGTCTGGGAGCGTCAGGGCCAACGACTTCCACAGTCTTGACGGCCTTGCCACTGAGGGACTTGATGGAAGAAACCTCGTTCTGGCAGGTCTTGAGGGACTCTGCGTTGTACGCCTGGATGATGACTTTTGATTTCATGTTAGTTGAGGAACACAATAGCTAATTGTGAGATGTCACTTACTCTCTGCATCCTCCTTGATGGCATACTCTGACATGAGTGATCGCGAAGCCTTGGCGCTGTCGAGGACAAGCTCATAGGCAGCCTCTGATGCCGGGTCGTCGAGGACGGCGTTGTAGGTGGGGTACTTGGCAACCATGATGGACTTGGTCTCATCGCTAGGTCGTCGGGGCATTCTCTGCCACATTTCCTCGGTGATGAAGGGCATGTAGGGGTGGATCATTGTCAAGGCTCCCTCCAAAGCAGTGTACAGGGTCTGGATAGCAGAGTTGCGCTCCTCTTCGGTACCATCGCGGATAATGGCCTTGGAGTTTTCAATGTACACATCACAGAGTTCGTTGTACCAGTAACGGTAAACGATGATGGTGGATTTCGAGAACTCGCGGTCGGCAATGGCGATGTTGATCTCCTTGGCAGCTTGGTTCATCTTGTGCAGAATCCATCTCTCTGCCAAGGTCTTGCCAGGCACAGCGCCCGTTTTTGAGGGGACAAAGTCCTTGGGCAGACTTCCCAGAACATACTTGGTTGCTTGGAACTGGAATCGACGTTAGCACGACTAAAAGAAATTGTTGACAGCTCTATGACGTACAATCTTGTTACAGAACTTTCGGTAGCCGTGGATACTAATCAAATGGTTAGTTGGACTGAAAGACAGCATCGAAGCAGCACGTTGCTTACATCTTGACCTCCAAGTTGATATCACCACCACCGGTTGTAGCGTTGATCATAGTGAAACGGAGGGCATCAGCTCCACACTCGGGGATACCATCAGGGAAAGCAGTTTTCTGGTACTTGGTGGCCTTCTGGACTTCGTTAGGGTGCAGGTTACCCTGGTTGAGCTTCTCGTGAAGATCTTCTAGTTTGATACCGGCGATGACGTCCAGGGGGTCGACAACGTTGCCCAGACTCTTGCTCATCTTTCGTCCTTCCGAATCTCTGACAAGACTGTGGCAGTAAACTTCCTTGAAGGGAACATCTCCTGTTAGCTTCAAGCTAAGCATGATCATTCTGGCAATCCAGAAGAAGAGAATATCCCAACCCGTCTCGAGGACGCTCGTAGGGAACAGCTTATCAAGATCCATGGTCTTCTCAGGCCAGCCCAAAGTGCTGAACGGCCACAGACCAGATGAGAACCATGCTATCGATGTGATTAGTATCGGCAAACTACAACAGGGATCGGTTCAACTTACTGTCAAGGACATCCTCATCTTGCTCGAGGGTAAAGGTTTTGCCAGGCAGCGCCGCCTGAGCCTTCTTCTCAGCCTCTTCTCTGGTCCTTCCAACGAACCAGAGCTTCTCCTCAGGGATGTCGCCGGAGCCTCCTTCGATTCTGGCAAAGTAGGCAGGGCATCTGTGGCCCCACCACAGCTGTCGGCTAATACACCAGTCGTTGATATCCTCAAGCCAGCGGTAGTAGCTCTTCTCAGCACTCTCGGGTCGAATCTTGATTTTCCCCTCTCGGACGGCCGCAAGAGCGGGCTCAGCAAGCTCCTTCATTCTGACCCACCACTGGGGCTTCATGATGGGCTCAATAATGTCCTTGGACTTTTCGCACAGGGGAACCTTCATGGGGTTGTCCTTCTTGTCCACATACAGGTTCTTCTCCTTGAGGGCGGTCTGGATGGCATATCGAACGTCAAAGCGCTTCTGACCCTTGTAAGGTCCGGCATTCTCGTTCATCAAGCCGTCGTCTGTGAGAATGTTGATGAACTCCAGGTTGTGCTTCTGGCCAAGGTTGAAATCGTTGGGGTCGTGAGCAGGTGTCAGCTTGACGGCACCAGTTCCAAACTCCATGTCGACGTACTCGTCAGCGATGATGGGAAGCTTGCGGCCCTCGATGAATGGGTGGACAGCATTCTTGCCGACAAGGTGAGTGTATCTCGGATCCTTGGGGTGGACAGCAATACCAGTATCACCCAGCATGGTTTCAATACGAGTTGTGGCGACCTCGACGGTTTCATCGCTACCCTCAATAGGGTACTTGAAGTGGACAATGACACCAAACTCAACCTTCTTGTCATATCCAGGGACATCGAGGAGAGTTCTTCCAGTGAGCTCCTTGTTCTGGACCTCCAGGTTGGAAAGAGCGGTATTCAATTTTGTGCACCAGTTAACAAGTCTGTTTGCACGGTAGAGAATGCCCTCTTCGTGGAGTTGAACGAACGTTTCCATAACGGCCTTTGTCAAATTAGGGTCCATGGTGAAAGCTGTGTGACGTTAGAGACAAGCATCTACACCCAAGTGGCTCGGATTGATACGCACCCTCTCGACTCCAGTCAAAGGAGCTACCCAGACTAGTCAGAGCCTTGTTGATTCGCTTGTGGTAATCCTCCTTCCACTCCCAGACAGTCTCAACAAACTTCTCTCGGCCGAGGTCATGTCTGGTCTGCTGTTTCCGTCTCCACAGCATGTTCTCGACGACGCTCTGGGTCGAGATACCAGCGTGATCACATCCAGGAAGCCACAGAGTAGTCTTGCCATGCATTCTGTTCCATCGAATCATGAGATCCTGGAGCGAATCACCCAGCGCATGTCCCATATGCAGGTTACCGGTGACGTTGGGGGGCGGGTGAACAATGACGAAGCTTCCCTCATCTTTGACGTTTCCGTCCGCCTTGAACTCGGGCTTGAAGAAGCCTTCCTTCTCCCACCAGGTATACCAGGCTGATTCGACGGCGACGGGGTTGTATGCCTTGAAGTGAGGGTCGTCGAATGATCGAATGCGCTTCTTCTCGCCGACGGGGGTATCCTCGACGTATTCGGGCAGCGGCTCTTCCTCGACCTTCTCCTTCTTCGCCTTCTTCTCCTTCACAGGAGCCGTAGCGGCAGCAGCAGCCCTGGCCTTTTTCGCTTCGAGCTTCGCGGCCTTCTCAGCCTTCTTTCGCTCTTTTTCCACTACACCAGCACATCAGACAAGTGGACGCCGAGGAATGCTAAGGGCCATCTCTTACGTTCTTTCTCAGACTTTACTTTGGGAGCTCCCTGAGCAGCAGGCGCGGCACCTGCATCTTGACCTGAAGAATGAGCACCAGGAGTGGCAGACTGAGTTGAAGCAGCAATCTCTTGCTTGGTCTCACCAGAAACGTTGGGGGGAGCTGCATTTCTCTCCTCGACACCCTCGGCCGCCGCGACTGTACATCAACTGCGTTAGCCACATGCTTCAAGAACATCTCAGAGATCCATCTGCAGACATACTGGGATTTCCTCGTCCACTGTTTGTCGCCATGGTAGCAGCAGGTATAGCAGCAAAAGGTGATGTACGTCTAAGTGGCCGCACTCGAAGTGCTCGAGCCGCGAGTCTAAACGTGGTGCCGGATGGGATTCGGGGAAGCCCTATGGTGAATTGGCCTCCTCGTCAATCTTATGCGCCAATATTTACTTTAAATAGACCAGCGTAAGCCAGCTTTAACGAGCCGCATGTAAGCAGAGAGTCATCAATAAAGATCCTTCGATCTGAAATTTGAGTCACGAATTGGAGGGGTGTGGCGGTGTCGCGGGGTTGGATAGTAATCGATAAGCGGTCCAGCCACACGGTGCGCCACAAATCTTCGGGTTTGTGCCGTTTCCAGGTCTAGTGTATGCTAGGTGATGCTCTCAAGCTTACACTTGATCCTTTGATATCCATGGATATTTCCTCCTGCCTAAATTGGTGAAGCTGTATAATCATTTTAAGGTGTAATCGCCGAATTCTGATTCTTTGAAACACTATACTCTCTCGGAAACTTTTATCTCTTCTATAAGATGATCATTCGAGCCTCCTCACAAGCTGTGAGAAGCTCACTTTCACGGCGAAGTTCATCTCTTTTTAGAAAGTCATATTCAAGCATTTCAGGGACTAGTCAAACAAGATTCACATACGCTTTGCCAGATAACAAAAAAGTCGTAATTTATGATTTCCTGAAAAGAGTAAATAATGATTATTAACTTGTTCTTTCTTCAGGTCAGCTACCGAGAGCTCTTTGAGAATGTGAGAGGCAAGAAAATCTTGGATAATCCCGATGGCCACAACGCAGCAGTCATCCTCACGACGCCAAGCTTTGCCAGGGACCTTGAAAATGCTGACATCATGGGCCAATTTGCCAAATTGATGGCCGGTTCCGCAGATTTAGGGAAATTTCATGTTCTAAGTGCCGTCGTCGACCACCTTGCAGCTCCAACAGGGTCACTTAGATCGCACCAGGGAGTATCAGTTCTACGAGGCCATTTGGACCATATGTTACCGCATTTATGGCAGCCATTACCGCCAAAGTCCAAGGATGATGCAGATTCGGTATCTGCGTTGACATTCAGCCTTGGAGACCCCTCAGTGACGCTGCCCCTGGCCAGAACTACATTCCACAACAGCAGACCGTCCACGCTCTTGACATCTGAGTTTGACCTGGCCCATAGTGTGCCTCGACTCACCCAACAGGCCGAAAAGCACTCACAGTTTGTGAAAGTCTCGCTGGACCATGATATCGAGTCACTGGCGCATCTTGATATGTGGGCACCTCTGATGCCACTGACTCAACCGCGAACTGTGACTGAAAGCTTTGGGAACATCATTCGAGGTATCGAGGTTGATGGGAATACTATTCCAGCATCTACCGAACTAGAAGACATTGTGAACAAGCTTCACAAGCAAAATGGCCCGTCTGGCGTTTTATCTGGCCCAGTAGGAGTCTGGGCAATGGTTACCCCTGACCCTAACGCATCAGGCGCGCTAGAAGAATGGTTCGAGGAAGCTCCAGAGCCAATAACGGCGCTGCCAGATGTCGAGGATATCAGGGAAACTGTAGAACAAACAGCTCAACATCTCAAGCTGCTTTACAGCCACGGCGGTCGCTTGTACAAGATATGTACGTGTTTCTGGTTTCCTGCGCAGCCTCTTTCAGGATAGACTTGTATGCTAATCCCGATATCTAGTGAGCGGGGGCGGCGGATGGGGAGCCAAAAAGGGACTGTTGTCTCTGGATCCTCAGCGCGCGCACTTTTCTTTTTCAGAGGAAGAAGAAATGCAAAACTTTATACAGTCGATGAATGGCGGAGGCTTCACTCCCGAGGGCTCACAGATTCAGTTTTTCATGTCTGCACCGGCTCTGCCAGAGAATACTGCGGAGCCCTTTACGCCTGGAGTTGTCTTTGGCATTTCTGGAGATGTTGCTGTTCCCGAGGAAGCTGATCCGATAAAGGGCTTCATAGGACAGCATTTTGGCGCGCTTTCAAACTCGGCCATTTATCTCTCTGGGCAAGGGCTGCCGGGTGGTAAGGAGACGAAGCTGAGCGTGCCACACTCTAGAGTGTACAGCAGAGAATCTGAGGTCAAGATGGGTGCTTTTGAAAACCTCGCGTATGAGCTGGCAGATGTTGGAACAATAGCACTTGCAGGGCTGAAGCATTGAAAAGGTGTATGAATAGTTTTGAGAAGATTCATTGTATCATATATCGAGTGATGAGGCGGCCACCCCTTTCTATCTAATCTAATACATGTATATATCGCCTCTCATTCCGCTCATCAATTTGTATCATCACAACAGCCTACTCAGTCTTCTTCTTCTTCCTTTCTAGCCCCTCGGCCATCAAAGCTGCAACGTCATCTATACTGGTCCCCCTCTTTCTCTTTCCAATCTTCTCTTGTCCAAGAACCCCATCTTCCGCGACGGCTTTATAAATCCCAGCGATGCCCTCAAACACCGTTCTATCCCAATGGCCCTCCTCATGGAACGTCTTGGAAATCTCCTCCATCTCTCTCACCCAGCGATAGGCCTTTGGCGGCATCCCTACAACGCCCTTTTCTGCTCTCGTCAACATGGCCGGCACCATGATACCCAGCTCCCGCTTCAGCTCATCCGTCACCCCAAGGCGATGCGCCGTCGTAAAGGACTGCGTAACCAGCGCCGTGAAGCCCTTTGTTAGCGACGCAAAGCACATCTTGAGACCGCTGGCCGCGCCAATCTCGGGCGAAATCGAGCGCAGCTGTAAGACTGACGTGAGCCTTTCTCCATCCGGCAAGGCTGCGAGCGAGTGAGGCCCCGAGATGGGAATGCTGGGCTGATCCCACACGGCCTCTTTGCCTTCTTCGCTGGGGTTCTTAAGGCTGGGAGGTCCACCCAGGATGCAAGCGTCGATGAACTTGACGGGCACTCTCGCCTTTTCGAACAAGGACACGATGCTCTTACATGTTGAGGGCGCCACGGCGTTTAGGTCAACATAGTAAATCGTTTCCTTTTGAGAACCGCCTGACAGCGCATCAACGATTCGCTGGGCCGAGGCTTCAGCATCTCGCGGCGGCACCACCGAGAAGATGACGGAGCACTGCTGCACGAGCTCTAAATCTGACGAGAGCAGCTCAACCTTGGCGTTGCGGGCTCTCTCAAGTGTATCCTCGCTAGCGAAATAAAGATTTAGCTCCTATTACCCCTCATCATCTCTTAACTCAGATCCAGGTTCATCATAGACCCTTGCGATTTTCATTTACGTACCTTCGATTCTGGCCGTTGGTAGCTACGGGAAATCCATGAGCAATTAAGAGCCTGGCAATGCCAGCGCCCATATCACCCAGTGATAAAATGCCGACTTTGGTCGGTGTGCTCTGACTTGAAGAAGCCATTCCTAGTGAGATTGAGCTTTTGTGTAGGAAAGAGAGGATGATGCTTATACCCTGCTGGTCATAACTTGACAAATGGCGTATTAAACGAAGCGGTTGACGAATGGTGTATATCCGGGCCGCTCTACCGTTGTGGTGGATCTACCTGTTAGCCAATGGCCCCCAACGGTGAGATTGTGAATAACCAGATTGAGCCGTATGATGGATGTATGGATTCAACTACAAGATTTCCTAATCAGCATCAATTGTAGGAGGGTTTCTTGAAAAACCCCCGCTACTTCAAAAGTGCATGTCGTATTGATACGTGGAAAGGCATGTTCATATCAAATCTCGACAGTTGTATTCGTAGCATCAAACATCTTAACCCGACCTGAAAAGCAATCCATTCGTAATGACAACACACTATGCTGAATTATATATGCTCTGTCTCCCATGCTTCAGATGGCTTTTTTTTTAAAACATAGTCCCATACTGTCGAATCCTAACACCCACATGAAATACACCCCCTCTGCCATGCGTGATTATTACTCAATCATATCAATGTCATCAACGTGAGCCGGCGCAGGGGCCGCTTCGCTTGCTGGAGCTGCAGAGCCTGCCGCAGAAGCGGCAGGCTCTGCAGCTCCACCATGGGCATTGAAGTAATCCTCCATCTCAGCATCTAGTTCCTCTTGAGTCTTCTTGGGTCGAGGAGTGTTGGTTCGCTCAGCACGGGCTGCTCCTCCTCGGCCTCCTCGGCCGCCACGAGCCGAATCCTGATCTCTTCCACCTTCGCGGCGGGCACCAGGGCGACGTCCTCCTGCGCCACGACGAGGCGGCATAGGACTCCGTGAACGGCTACCACTACCTGGAACGTATCGATCAATGCCTCTACGAGCAGCGTCTTCTTCGTCGTATCTTCGGTGAGGGGAGAGGGATCGGGACCTGCCACCAGGAGCAGAAATACGTTCTGACAGGGGCTTTCCTGGCATCACGGCGGTATCGAACGGGTTTCGAGAGGGACCACTTGACAGCGCAGTCAGCCGAATTGGCTGGCCTATACATCATATTAGTCGCAAAACCATGATACTAAGTTCGACGGAAGATAGCGTACCGTTGGCGTTTGCACCATCAAACTGTTTGATGGCTTCAGCAGCGTCTTCCTTGTCTTCGTATGTGACAAAGGCAACGCCCTCAGACCGACCAGAGCGGTCATAGCGCAGTTGTAACTTCGTAATAGGGCCAATTCTTCTGAAAAGTTCCTATGAAAGAATCAGCCAAAGTGCCCCTTGGGAAGTTGAATTGTGAGTAGGACAAACATCGAGATCCTCCTCTGTGAGGTCGTAGTGGATATTCTCCACGCGAAGTCGGGCGCCGCGAGCATCTCCTCTAAGAATAGGTATTAGACCAACTTATTGCGATGTAGATTTTCCGTTTCTATGTAAACCGACTTACCCGCTGGGGGAATCGCGCCTGCGACGCGGTGCTGCTCTGCTGTTGCGATAGGCTGGGAAACGATGAGTCGAGTTCATTGGAGGAAAGTTTTCTGCAGAGGTAGGAAGGAGGTGACTGTACTATTCTCTTCGTATCGATCATGAACCCATTCACTGTGACAATTGGGTCAGCATTGGCTCTATGGGAAGCGTTATACACCGATTCATGACCAACCTGTCTAGGTTTCGAGGTTCGTTGCGACTAGACTGTACGGTCGACCCAAGAGCTGGTTAGCGAGGAAGTTTACAGTGAGATCCATTGCTGGATCGGCAAAAACTCCGAGATTCGATTGACCGAAGGAGTGCGCAGAGCATCAGACGAAGTCGATTGCTAGGAGGAGAGGAAGTTCAACCTAAGCAGCGAGTCAGCCTCGCGCGGCCACTTGCAGCCCCCAAAGGCTCCCAGAAATGATGGCAAGACGCACCTTTTTCACCCCGTCACGGGGGTAATCTTGACGATCACGACGGCGGTCACCACCGCCACCGCGTCGGTTGCGAGACCCATTGCTGCGCTGGTGGACGAGTTAGCCGTTGTCTTTGCGGCCTCGCAATAGAGGCAAGGCTGGCGGATTCGAGATGGACAAGAGGTACCAACCTTGTCGGCGATGATTTCGTCGAGGCCGCGGTCCATTTTATCAGAAGCCATTGCAAAGACGAAAGTGTGGAATGCCGTAGACGGAGTTGTGCACGGCTCTGGACTGGGCGGATAGGAGAAGATGCGAGATGTGAAGGAGACGAAGAATAGCCAAATCGTGAGTCCGAGGCGGCGACGTTAGGCTAGTCGGTTTGATAGGTAGGTAGGCATGGGAGACACAGTAGTGCTGCTACGTACTAGCACATGCCGCCGCAGCGCGTAGGGGTCGCCGAAGGATTAGGGGTCTCCAGCGTGCTGGGCCGAAAAAGGTTCCAGCCATCGGAGACTTGGCCTTCTATTTCAGGTGCTGTACTAAGACGGATGATTTTTCTCACTTCTATGAAATTCGTTGCAAAAACAGCTTTTTGCTTGAAATGATTGAAATTCTTGCATTACGCCATTGCTAGAATTAGAGCATAGCTGAATGTTATTATGAAAATTCCCAATACAGCACAAGAGGAATCTGCAGTCTCGACGCTTGGACGGACGCTTGCAGCACTCAATGGCGGGCTGCTTTTGCATCTACAGCATGTCCCGCCACTAGATTAGCGGTCGAAGAATGCAACTGAAAATGGGCTTCGGCCCCAGAATTAATCCGGTGCCCCTGAACCTCCAAGGTCGCCAATCGCAGCAGTAGCACCAGCCGGTAGAGCATTTGCTGTCGTATTTCACAAGCAATTCCCTTGTTTGGGCGGCGATTGGCTCGTATTCCTTGACTCTGTCCTTTTTTAGGGTACGGTGGGAGTAACGAGATACGGCGTGTGAGCACCAATTGCGCCTTGCTTCTCTGTCTTCTTCCTCTCCCTCTCTTTATTCTTCGTTCCTATATTCTCCCCCAGCGCGGGCCACCTTTTCAACTACTACGAGCTAGATCCAGTGTCTTCAACGTTCCATGCCCTGACGCTCGTTTCAGCTGGACGCAGTCTCTTGGGTTTATTTTTGCGCTGCGCTGATTTCCGGTCGAATCGATCGCGAAGCCGAACGAGGGCCTACCGAGCCAGATTCTTAATATCTAATCACCTAAAAAACACCAGATAAGGCTCCATGGCTCGACCCTTGGGGTCAGTCCGCCTCAAGAAGGCCAATTCCTCGACCCTCCTCTTGGGTGCTGTACTCTGCATCTTCATAATCATCTTCCTCGTTTCGCCGTCAAGTCCTGCCTCCGCCGGCAGGCTGTCCAACATTGTCTCGGCCCAACACCATCTGTCGCCCCCTACGTCGCCGTACAAGAGCTCGCGATCAGGCGTTCAAGGACCCCCGCCGGTTACGCGATATGACCTCAATAAAGTCACGGTCACGGCCGATCCCATCAAGAACCAGGAGCACATCCTCATTCTGACGCCAATGGCCAGATTCTACCAAGAGTATTGGGACAATCTCCTGCGATTGAGCTACCCCCACGAACTGATTACTCTGGGCTTCATCTTGCCCAAGACAAAGGAGGGAAACCAGGCTACTGCGGCGCTGCAGCAGCAGATTCAAAAGATACAGAACCATGGCGCAGAGAAGGATCGGTTCAAGAGCATCATCATTCTGCGCCAAGACTTTGACCCTGCGGTTGTGTCTCAGGATGAATCGGAGCGCCACAAGCTGGGTAACCAAAAGGCTCGCCGCGAGGTCATGGCCAAGGCTCGTAATTCACTGCTCTTCACGACGCTGGGCCCGTCTACATCATGGGTGCTGTGGCTCGATGCCGACATTGTCGAGTCTCCTCCGACCCTGATCCAAGACCTCGCCTCCCACGATAAGCCCGTCATCGTAGCGAACTGCTACCAAAAGTACTACGACCCCGAAACCAAAAAGATGGCTGAGCGCCCATACGACTTCAACAGCTGGCAGGACAGCGAGACTGCGCTCAAGTTGGCCGAGCAGATGGGACCCGACGACATCCTCCTCGAGGGCTACGCAGAGCTTGCGACTTACAGGACCCTCATGGCGTACATGAGCAACCCTGGTAGCCCCAAGGACCTGGCTGTCCCTCTGGACGGAGTTGGTAGCACCGCATTGCTAGTCAAGGCCGACGTGCACAGAGATGGAGCCATGTTCCCTGCCTTTTCCTTCTATCACTTGATCGAGAGCGAAGGCTTTGCCAAGATGGCTAAGCGCCTGGGATGGCAGCCATACGGCCTTCCCAACTACAAAGTGAGTTCTCGCCGCAACTCCCTCTATCCCTCAAAGGAGATGCTAACAGTGATACGCTAGGTCTACCATTATAATGAGTAAATCAAAGATACCTAATCTACCTTTTTCTTTTACTTCACAGCGGCTGAGAGAGCATTTGCTCTCGTGTCACTCTTATTTCATTACGATTACGACTTTGTTGGGCTGAGGCCTTGAAGGCAATTTGGGCTCGAACTGGAGAGGTGCTGTAAGATCAATGGGCACTGATTTGATCTTTTCTTTCTTGGCTTTGCATCTCTAGAATCGAATTACAAAAAAGGGAAGATGCTCGGACGGTGTCTTGGTTAGGGAAGTCTGGGCAGGGCAAAGGCAAAGGCATAGGCAAAAAAACACAAACAAAAAACAAAAAGGCACGGCGCAGCAGGGCGCGGGCGTTTTTTTCTCGTTGAAAGCATCTACCTATTAACCTCTGGCATATGAAACTTATATAGATAACCCCCCTTTTCCCCTTTACTATTTTTTATCTTATATTTCAATCACCATTGTCGAATCGCAGGCACCAGCAGGGAAGAGGAAGGGAAGCCGAGGGAGAGACAGATGAAAGCAGAGAAACAATAGGTGGCTCCCCTTGGGAGAAAAGCCGTTCTTTCTTATATCTCGAAAAGTGGGAGGGAGTTGCCTTGCGATACATGCTTATTACTTATATGCGTTTTAGTCAAATTATGTTGGGATGGGGTCAATGGCGGCAGTAGAGCTATGTTTTTATACGTATTGTATAAGTTGGGATAGAATCAAATGAAAGCGATGCACAATATGCCTTTTGCGACTTTTTTCAATGATGATACCTTGAACCATCGATATATAACTCTCAAAGTCTCGTCCAGCCAGCCTATATAATGCCCTTCCGCGTACCCAAAATCATTACAAACAACAGCTACTACTATACCAATTACATTTACCATATATTCAAACCAAGAACCGAATCACAAGAAGAATCAAAACAGCAAGAAAGAAGTCTCCTCTCACCCTCTACTCTCCTTTCTCTCCCCATCAAGGCCCATCATACCGCCCCTCCGGCTCAGAACACCAATACTGCACCAACTTGCGCGTCCCCACGACATCGCCGCCCCTCAACAGCGCCGCAACGTCCACGTTCAGCGGGCTGTCCGTCTCCGGATATCCCAGCAACATCCTCACCGCGCGCACGCACTGCAGCACGCTGTACGTCGGCGTCCACTTGTCCTTGAGCAGGTCCAGGCAGATCTCGCCCGTCTGCAGCGCAATGTTGGGGTGGATGATTTGCGTCACGAAGCGCATCTTGGGGGGCGCCAGCGGGTACGACGTCGAGAGCTGGATGCTGATGAGCCATCGGCCCTCTGTGCAACATGTTAGTAAACTTTTCGAGATCGCGAAGAAGCAAAGAGAGAGAGCGAGAATTAAAGGAGTTGAAAAGCTCACCATCGTATCCAGATCCAATCCCCTTGCCATTGATAACCGCCTCCCACTCAAACAAATCATCCTCATTCACCGGCCCAAGCCTCTCCACGCCCTTTTCGTCCTTTTGCTCCTTGCGCCAGTTCTCCATCTCCTTGATGAGCCGTTTCGCTCCGCTTCTGGCGCTGGCAGACATTGTGATTTTGTGGTTTTGAATAATTTCTTGTACTGGTAAATGCAATTCAAATGCTGTTTGGTCGCTAATTCGATGCTCGGGCGCAGTTCATAGATGGGAAAGCCGCCGGCTGGCTTTGCTGGGATTTGTTTGCGATGTGATGGAGTGTCGCGTAAAAGTTGACGGAAGATGGCTTTCCGCTTTCGCTTCCGCTATTGGGATCAAATTCAAACAGACGCGAAATTAGAAAAAACGCTTCTATGCGACTATCATGCTGCGGCGGGTATACGAAGTGAAATTGCAAACAATAACAAACAACAGCGAGGCTACCGGCTAGAGCTTGGAGCTGAGCGCAGGGGTCCAGGCCGCGGCTACGGGTGACATTCAAGGTGAGCTGAGTCAGCACATGATTTGCGCAGTCGAGTTAACTTGAATTTGTACAGAGGGCCTTGCTATAATCTATGCATATATACATCGTCTGGTAATAAAAGCATGAGCGTAGTCTTGTTTGACAAGTATTCTGGTTTAAACATATATTCGTCATGGTAATACGAGCTATATCAAACAATTTTTTTCCCTCGCCTTAGAAAATATGGAAACACCAAACATCAGCGCACGCCAAACATTTTGCTTTCTATTCCCGCTTCTTCCTTCGTACTCCTGCAGAAGCCCCCGAAGTTCCAGTGCCTGTCCTACTTGATACTGTCCTCCTCGTTGGTGCCGGGTCAGACTTCTTCCTGGTTGTCGAGCGCGTGCGAGATGGCGCCCGTTCAGGCCCGGAAGGAGATTCAACTTCCACCTCGACCACGATTTCTTCTCTGCCCTTTGCTGTTCTGCTCGAACTCTCCGTTCTACTCGAACGCTCCTCTACCAATGCCAGATCTTCGCTTGTATCATCAGAGCTCTGCCGCCTGGACGATCCTTGCCGGCTCCACTCAGACACAGACTCAGGTCGGCCTTGTCGTGACATGGCACTCAAATCAGACTGTCCAGAGCCATGGCGCTTGGGAGCAGCAGCAGCGCGAGAACCAGCTGTTTGGTACTTAAAGGGGTCCCTGGAAGGTTCCTCATGGAAGCTGGTTGGCCGCGATGTAGAATGTGTAGACTTTGGCCGAGAGCGTGAACCGGATGGAGGGGGAAAGTATCCCATCTGAGGAGAGATCTCGTCATGCGTCTCGCTTCCCGAGGGCTGTCTTGATACTGGGTTGGAACCGGATTCTGAACCTCCCAGTCGAGCCATCGATCCAAATTGAGAAAGCGGTATGGCCACGCGCTCTTGGCGACGCCTGCGATTTCTTCGCTCCTCTGCCTCCATGCGCTGTTGCCTTCGCTCGAGGGCTTTGATCTCTTCCTTGCTCAGCCTCACGTCTGTCCTTCCCTTGGCCTGTGCCTTATTAATTCGATAGAGCGCCTTTTCCACCAGGGCCGCTTCCCACTCATCTTCTTCATCTTGCTGGTCGTCCGAATAGTCTTCGTCATGGCTATCGCCAGACGAGCTATCCTCTTCATCTCTCGAGTCGTATCGCCGCTGATTGCGACGCACGACGCCAGTTTCTCTACTCCTTAAACCTTGTCCATCCTCATCATCGTCATCCGAGGCCAACTCCTCGACTCTCTCATCGTAGTGCGCAGCATCTCCACTTGTCCTCCGCCCGCGCCGCGATGGTCTTCCCCATTGGGGCGCAAATTTGGGAGCTCGCGGCCGACCATTTAGACCGCCTCCCCGGAAAAAGCCTCATCGATGGGCTTATCCATAAAGCTTGCGTGACCCTATATTTAGTTAGCAACTGAGTACCAATAGCAATCTAGAGAACCAGCTCGACTCACAATAATTGCTGTTCCAGAAGCGCCTATTAACCAGAGCAGGGTAGAGAAGGGAGAGGCAATCAGTCCAAGGGGAATGCTGACGACGAGGAGTCCAGTGTAGAGCTGCGACGAAGTAGCCTTGAAGCTGCCGATTTCCAAATCTCTTCCATCCAATTTGCCGATAAACCACATGCCAAAGACGACCAGGATAATGTCAAACATCAGCAGCCAGTTGGTAAGCAGGGCGTACAGGCTGAGCATGACAAAGACCACGGCATAGTTGCTGGAGAAGTGGCTCAGGTTGTAGTTGACGCGCGACTGCACCTCGCCAAAGTTGGCAGGCTTGGACAGGCGCTTGAAGTCGAAGAACTCGGAGATTGGCCTTAGATTGGAGAATCGACCGCTCAGAGGCCCCGCGCGCAAACCCTGGAAGCGTTCTCCCAGGTTGAGGCGGGACGTGATGAGGTCGAGAGGGATCTGAATGCGAGACATGGTTGATGGTGTTTCTTCTCTTTCTCAAGCGTAGTGATGGGTCGTATAAATAGAATTGGTCGCACAAGACTCAAGCTAGGTTCGTTGCTTCTTGTTGTATACGTGTAAATAACGGCGGAGTAGTCAGGCAGCCGCGATTGCAGAAGCCACGGTAGCAGTATTGCTTGAATGGATATGCAAGAAGCTTGGATGCGCAACTAAGCAAAAAGAGGATCCTGTTAGCAGGCGTGATCGCGGAAGATTGCGTGGCGGAGCGGGTACGGAATCCCCAGAAAAAGGTGAATGTGTCAAAATAGAAGATATGTGAGAGAGAGGCTATGCCAGTAGCATCGCAATCAATCTTGCTAAAGACACAAAGCGCAATGTCCCTAAAAGTGAAAGGTACATACCAGAGCCAGTGAAGGTCAGACACTCGGAGCGATGCGAGAGAACAGGTCGCGCGTCGACTTTTATTTTTTGGAAAGGAGTAAATGGCGTCGATCGCTGTTAAAGTTTTGAGGTTCCTGGATTGCGCCAGGGGTGCAAGTACAAGCACCGCAGAGTTGTGCGACGGAGTACAACGAGGGAGGTACGTGCTGCGAATACGTGTTCAGTACGTACCACCAGCTACGCCACACAGCGCCTCTCGTTCTGGCTAAGAGAATAAAAAAAGAGACAAGACTGTGCTAGAATCACATGTGAGCCACTCCGAAATAAGGAAAAGAGGAAGAGAAGAGAATGATTGAAAGACGGGGGAGAAAAAAAAAAAAAGAGGCGCGAAAGTTTCCAGGCGTCAATGACCACCTTTTGACTATTCGCCTTTTCTTTTCTCTTTTTCTTTTCGGTTCTTCTTCACTCTTCCCCAATGGTCGCGCAAGAGTAAGATCCGTACCTCGTATTAGTCTCGAGCCTCAGTGCCAGTCTCGGAAGCCCCGCCTCCAGCAGGCGTCAGACCGCCACACCTGGGGTTGGTGCCGGTGTCTTGTGCTGTTCTTCTCCCGGTTTCCTCCCCCGAAACCGTGTATCGATGGAGAAAGAAGCCGTAGAGAAAAAAAAAGAAAGAAAAAAGAGGTGAGAGAACAGAAAGAAGAAGAAGAAGCAGGGAAAGGAGAAGAGAAATAAGAAAACAAGCGAGAGGCGAGAGCCAGAAGCGAGAGGAGATGGGCCGGAACAGAATGAATCCGCGAGCTCGGGCACCTACAGTCCACGTCCCAGAGTCTCAATTGCGACCGCCGCTACCCACTTCATGCAAGCCGCAACTCTTTGCTGGCCCGAGTCGACGAATGAGGTGCAAGACCAGCTGTCTTGCAGCAACCACTAAGTGCAGGCCTCCATGCCGATACCTGGACGGCCATATTTAGCACCTACACTGGTGTGGATGTGACGGTATATAGCAGCAGCTTTAGAAGGTCTTGAGGTCATCCTCAACCATCTCTAAGCCGGTTCTAGCGGCTCAATGAAGTGCTAGCAGCGCAGTAGTACCTGTATATATCGAGCTTCCTAGTTTGATCGCCCTCAATTGTACGGTGAGCGATGCCACCATCCGATATTTCACTGTAACCTTGACCTCCTCCTAGTCCTATCTTTTTCGAGATTCAGCATCTACTCCAAATATGTGCCAGTCTTGACTTGGGCTTCGATGTAATTCCTCACCGTGCACTTTCTGCGAACAGGTTCCCACGGTGGAGGATCCTCACCGTTCTTTGGGCACTAATGCTTTGCCGTCTCCAGGCATCACGACATAAGCACCTAACAATGTCAGACACCAAGTGGGAAAAAAAAAAAAAACCACTCCCGCTTAGATAACACTCCAAAATCATCATATATTACTGCTCCATTGGCGCTCTTTGTGGAGTCAAAGCAGTTGAGTTATGAGGCATATCTGCCATTCGTCTGCCGTGCTAATTCGAGACATGCAGTGTAGAGTGCAGATTAGTTGATAGGCAGCCTCTACGAAAGACGTCTTCTTCTGTTTGGTAAACTTTCATTTCTATTGGCTTTACTTTGTCGAGACACTATGGGCAGGTATCTCATCTATTATGCCCATATCCATAGAGCAATTATCTTAAAAGATTCTCCAGAGGCATCTAGGCTAAATTTCATTATACTACATTTGTACGGCCTCTTCTCCCATCGCATATTCTCAGAAATCAAGTCCATTCCCATATAAAAGACGCAACACATAGAGATCGTGGATGCTCTCAGTAGTATTACAAAACATGTATACTATTCATACACAAAGAATCAGAAAGAAGAAAGGAGAATCCAACGCATAACCTCTCAATGCTCCCACGCTATGCCAGGGCCTGCCATACAAAGGAGGGGGTATATATCAAACAAAAAAATGAAAAATAAATGACAGGTATATAAAATATGGAGAGACAAGAAAATATCGCAAAGGTGAGAGAAAGAGGGAGAAAAAAGGCCAGGAAAAAAGAGTCTAGACTTCATAAAAGTAGTCTTCATCCAGCCCTTCACGACTAGGCACGATACCAGCTCCAGGCGGAGGGCCTTCAACAGTGTCCATCCTGACGTTGAGAAGTCTAATCTTCAGCCCATACCCGCCCACCAAATTGACAAGCTTGCTCGTCTCCGTCGTGACGGGGGCTTGGCCGAGCAAAAGGAGCAATCCGTCCAGCCACTCGGAAGCGATGCTATGGCTGGTGGGCCAAAGAGACAAGACGGCTTGCTCTTTGGCCTCGCCACCGCCGCCGCCGCCAGCAGATACATCAGCAGGATTCACGAAGCTGTATATGGTAATCTTGGTCTTGGCCTTTTCTGCGGTGCTGGTGATGTTTTGTATAGTTGCCCCGCTCGCCGTTGTCTTGGAGTCGTCGTTGGTTGCAGAGACGTTGGATACGACGGAGCTTATAGTAGAGAGGTCAATCTTCTCCATCAGGGTGTTTAGACCAGGATCTTGTGCCATCTGCTTCTCAAAGTCGGTATAATGGAGGTACCGACGGTTGTGAGAAAGCCTGGCGAATCTCCAAGGCTTCTTTTCCGCCGCATCCTCCTTCTTCTGGAACCAGGCGCCTTCGAGGAGACACCTGATCCTTTGCTCTTTGACAAACTGCAGGGCTTCTTGCTTCAGCACGTCTCGCACCTGGTAAAGATGCTTGCCCCAGGTTTCCTCAAACGACATCTCCAGCAGCTCCATCTGGAGCTCTCGCAGTCTCGTCATGTCGTATTCTTGTAAATCATCCTCAATCTCCAGTATATCGCGGGTCCGGGGAGCCTGGCCGGCCACCTTTTCTATCAATATGCGCACCAGCTCTGCAACCTTGTCAAAGTCTTCCTGCACGGCACCCGTGGCTTTCCAGATGCGGAAGAAGCTGTGTAACCCAGCGGCATGCAGACGGGGCCATTGCAGCAGCAACGGCTGAAATACTCTATCGTAATCTTTCGTATCGACACCTTGGTGGTATCCCTTTGCGTCCTCCAAATCTGCCTTATCCACGTCAAAGTGCTCGTAAAGGATCATCGTCATGGTCAAGCTCGCCCGAGCAACGGGACAACGTTCATTCATGGGCTTTGTGGCCTGTTCCAGCAGCAGCTTCTGGAATCTGTCTTCGTTTTTGCGCACATAGTCTGTCATGTCCAGCATTCCCAGATACCCGGCCACATCAAAGTCTTGCGCGGGGCTCTCCGTCTCGAACCCAAGCCTTCTCCATTTCTCCGGGCTGTGCTTCCTACCATCCTTCTTAGTTGCGGTAGTGTCCGTTGAATTGTCTCTAGTGTGGCCATTGGTTGTTGGTCGATCGGGAGCGCTCGAGAGATGCAAGCTCTTGAGCGATCGCCTGTGTTCCGGACGCTCTAGGTCTACCTTGACATCTCTCCACTTTCGCTGGATGACTTTGCTCAGGTTCTGAAATTCCAGCGCAGGATGTGCAAGATCCTGAAGCCCGGTACCTTGCATCAGCTTATAAACCGCCTTGATCAGGCCCAAGTCCTGCAGCCGCTTCATCAGCTTCGGCCACTCATCGCCAGCCGACTTTCCGTTGCCGCCTGCCATAACACTCTTAGTCGACAAAGCATCTCGAATCAGCGCATTGACTAGCATGAGCGCATTCGCGCAAAGAGCATGGTCCGCGCTATTCAGCTGCTGCACGACCAAGTCAAAAAACTGAGGGTATATGGCCACCGCCGGCTTGAGCGCCCGAAAGCCAAAGGCCTGGTCCTGAATCGGCGACTCTGCGCCGCTCGACTGCGAGTGTCCAACAAGAGCAACCAGAATCGACATGGCGCCTCTAAGGATGTTAACCAGAGGATTCGTCACAATGAGTTCCACAATGCGCTCCACCAGCTCGCTCGCCGTCGGGCCCTCGAAGATGTCCCATCCCATGTCCACCTCCAGCAACCGCGACAAGCTCTGGAGCGCATAGGCGAGAGTGTTGCCGCCAGAGGTCATGATGAGCCGCCGCAGGATGACGAGACCGCCCGAAGATATAAAGACGTCGGCAAAGGCAGGGTCGTTGATCGACGACTGGAGCTTGAAGACGGCCATCTTACGGGCGGCATCTTCGTCGCTGGCCAGCCTCGAGAGCAGCGCGGGGATGTCTGCTTGGTCCATGATGGAGCGACGCCGTTTCGTGTAGATGTTGAGGAAGGATTCAGGTTCACCAAACGCTCGTATTTTGGTGATGCGTTGTCGATGTTAAAACCATTGCTTTGAAGGAGGATAGGTTTACGCGAAAGGCCCGTAGCTCAGGACAGCTATCGGTGTCGCTTAGTTGAATATGGCGACTGCTGGCGAGTCTCGAGTCGAGTCGAGCTCTAGTATCAGGGGATTAGATTGCTATCGCGCCCAATGCGGTTTAGTCGATTGATGGTTCTGCAGGTCCCGGCCTAGTCCCAGGATTTTTTTCAACCGCCGTTGCGCGCGTCGGGGCGCGTTTCTGCAGCAATTTTCTCTTTTTCAGCTTCTACAAGTGACAGGGCTAATTTGGACATTGCGTCTGCGTTTTATCTTACTTTTCAAAAGAAAACAAGATATTTGTGAAGTTCTATACATATAGTAGCAGCAGTTTCATATACCGATATACATGTTTCAAAGCTATAAGACCCGATAGCAAGGACGTTCTATATTGCCCCATAGGCCCATACCCCATCCTCATTACGGGATGCTTCCAAGCGGGTCTAGAAGTCTCCATTCAATTAGTATCAGCGCGCCACACGCACGTGACACACGCCACCTCAGCCTCGTCGTTCAATTGTGGCGCGCCACTCCTACTTCCCTACAAGCATGCCATCCTCATTACCATTTCCAAGCTTCAATATATCCATCCAGCCTTCAAGTGAGAGAACCAACATAGGAAAAACCCACACCAACAGCCCTCACATCCCATCAATTAACCACCCAAAATGGCCAATTTCCTCGCCTCCATTTTCGGCACAGAGCTTGACAAAGTCAACTGCTCATTCTACTTTGTAAGTTTTTTCCACTGCCGCGCGCCCGCGTCCTCGACAGTCAGAAAGAAAAATGTTGAATGCTAACAACCATTGTGATAGAAAATCGGCGCCTGCCGTCATGGCGACCGCTGCTCGAGAAAACACGTCAAGCCCTCCTACAGCCAGACCATCCTCATGCCCAACCTCTACCAGAACCCCGCCTACGACCCCAAGAACCGGATGAACGCCTCGCAGCTGCAAAATCACTTTGACGCCTTCTACGAGGACATTTGGTGCGAGCTGTGCAAGTACGGCGAGCTGGAAGAACTCGTCGTTTGCGACAACAACAATGACCGTACGTCTTCTTCTTCTTCCTCTCCTTCTCCCATCATATATAAGAGCTAACACAATCAATAGACCTCATCGGCAACGTCTACGCCCGATTCAAATACGAAGACAGCGCCCAAGTCGCCGCCGACACGCTCAACAGCCGGTGGTACGCCGCGCGCCCCATATACTGCGAGCTCAGTCCCGTCACAGACTTCCGCGAGGCCTGCTGCCGCCTCAACTCGGGCGAGGGCTGCGTCCGCGGCGGCTTCTGCAATTTCATCCACCGCAAGAACCCCAGTGAGGAGCTCGACCGCGAGCTCACGCTCAGCACGAAGAAGTGGCTCAAGTCGCGTGGCCGGGACGAGCGGAGCGCCAGCCGATCGCCTACACCGGAGCCTACTAGAAGGCGGTTCTAGGAGAAAGCGCAAGGCAAGAAGAGAAGAGATATGATGTCGCAATTAATGTCTTTTTGTTTTGGAATTGATAATCAGGATCAACAGATGGGATTATATGCACTCTACGTTCAAAGGCTCGGCGTTTTGGGGGAAAATTCAAAGCAAAAAATGTAATCAGTCATCAAAAAGGAGAGTTTTACAATTCTCGTTAGCATCAGCATCGGATACTTCGTCTGAATTCAAAGGTTGATATAGTTGATATACTTCCTAGCTAGCCAACGCTGTCCATCCCATCGCATTGCCCGTGCTAGGCCTAGACCAAAAGAACCCGCTCCCTGCCAACACTAAAAGAACATTAAGCACAAATGCATCATGATGCGCGCCCATTTATATATATAGTAGTAGCCTGGTCCGATGTTTTGCGCCGTGATACTGTTAAGGTATTTCCCGCCCTCCTAGCCAATGATATTACTCCCAAAATCTCAGTCCTCACACGAAAATCAGTCACCTTTTTTTCAATTTCTCTTCTCATCTCT
Source organism: Trichoderma gamsii (assembly GCF_001481775.2). Taxonomy (NCBI): domain Eukaryota; kingdom Fungi; phylum Ascomycota; class Sordariomycetes; order Hypocreales; family Hypocreaceae; genus Trichoderma; species Trichoderma gamsii. The sequence continues at coordinate 106,281 of NW_020171382.1, read as the reverse complement.
CACAGCAAGTCGCCGTCAGCTGGCAAGTCTTTCTTTAAATCCTGAGCAAAGTCAATTAAAGGACCGTCGGCTGGCTTGCCTGTCGCTGTGAGCAATTTCTCAATTTCATCAGGACTCTTTACGGCCGGTGTAGAAGTTTGGTCATTGCCAAAATCGATCAAGCTGTCCTCCTCCTTTGGCTTCTCGACCACATGGTTTGTCGACTTTTTGACCGCTTTTGGTGAGGAGGCTTGTGTTGGAATAGACGGCCTTCGGATCATTGGCTGACCGGGTACAATAGGATATATAGCCAGAATCTGTTCAGTCTGCTTTTTCGGGGATGCTGAAGAGTCACTGTAGAATGTTAGTAGCATGATCATGGTACGCCAAGGGGGATGGAACCAACATGTGAGCATTGATTATCCACTCCAGACCCTCTTCGCCTTCCTCTGATTCGCCTGGTCCGCTGTGGACGGCGCGGAAGAGTCGTGGAAGCCACTCAACATTATCATGGGCCCTAGCGGCGGCTTCTTCACGTTGTCGATCTTCAATCTTTGTCTTTTCGTCCGTCGCCAGCTCGTGGTTGCGGTCCTTGACGGCGTTGGCAGTCTTCTCCCATAGTCTCTGGGATTCCCGCTCTTCCTGTTCTGCAATGGGTCGTGCCAGAGGTGGGCTAGGTTTTGACTTGTTGGCATCAAAAAACATCTCTCGGTGTCCCGTCTATATTCACCCATGTTAGTCGAAAAGCATTAGTTGCGCGAGGATCATGGCTAACTTACCGTCATATCCTTGATATACATCTCCTCGCTCCACAAGCCAGACAACTCATACAAAACCTCGCCAGTACTCTCCCTCTTTATAACACCGCCAATAGCGTTGTAGGTTCCTCCAACCCAGCCCTTTGTCTTGAAGTCGATATCAGCGGCCAAATCCAGCTCAGGGCATCGCACAAAGCTGTGGTCGCCAAGCTCATATTTCATCTTGCCAAACAGGATCCCCCTCGCATACATGTTGGGCTGTGTCAGGATGCTGCATCAATGTTAGCACTTATGGCTACGATCCGGGACGAATAATGCGGAAACTGACTATTGCTCTCCCTTGGACTTGTTGCTGCCTCTGTTTAATATGGAAAGAAAAGCAATGCCTTCCATCAAACTAGCTGCAGAGTTACCTAGGAATCGACTCCGGGGTTTGAGGGTTCCGTCGATCCGGATGTGGTGATCAGGTGCCATGTAGAAATAGCTTGACTTGGGCGGATGGTGTGAAGTCTGTTCGGAGATGTAGTAAGCTCGCTTGCCGCCTTCGAGGTCCCAGTAGCAGGAGAATATTTCGCCCAGGATCGGATTTAACGGTTTCTTGACTCCCCTGCGAATCGTTAGCCAAACTGCGCCAGCTCGCTCTGTCAAAAAGGATTGCGTACGGTGGTCGAATATGCCAGCCGCTCAGGTAAAACTTGACGACTGATACGAATCGTTCAGTAGGATCCTCGATTGTCGGAATATGCAGGAGCATCTCGGGGTGGCACATGAAGCTAAAAACCAGTCAGCACTACCATTGAGTGTATGGTGTCGGCAACTGTCGGCGCACTTGGTTATTCTCTCGAGCATGCTTCGAGGCTCAAGAATGAAGGTAGGCAAGACAACGCGACTCAAATCGGCGCCAGGGCGCAGCTGAGAGATGATGTGAGTGAGAACTGCGTGCATCGTGGTCAGCCCGGTGTTTCCTTGTATTGGCTGCGCAGAGTAATGACTGGGAAGCTGGCTTGCGAAAGTCTCCTAGCAGTTGAATGCGGCGCAAGCTTTATCCATCTCTCTAAGTCGCGAGCCAAGCAAAGCCAAGCCATTTCCCCCCTCCCCGGCCATGTATATGGTGTTGCTGCGACTTACCATTGCCCTGATCGGGCTCCATCACCTGGGTATCGTCATCGTTATCGGTCCTCGCATCGTCGGTGGAGGATCGGTTGCCTGCAGGTGGTTGCGTTAACCAGTTGGAAAACATTTTGGAGGTGCAGGATGGTGTCGCGAAGTAAATTTGACGTTGGGAAAAAAAAAGTTGAAGGTGCACGATCGTAAAGCCGAGCAAGCTTTGCGAGCTCGGAAGACGAAAGGAGGAAGCAGAAATTAAGGGGCGCTTAGGGCAAAATAGGGTATAGAAAAATGCTCGCCCTATTGCAGGAGAAACAGGGACGAGAGAGAATATAAAAATACTCTTTTCGTCTCTGCCTGGGAGCCGGGATGTTTGTGATTTGCAGGTTGTCGAAATGGAGCAAGGGAAAAAAAAAGAGGTCACTCAGGTCTAAAGAGATGACGAAGCGGAGGGGTCATTTAGCACCAGACTTACTACCAGTTGTAGAGGATCTGTTCCTCCGGGGGAGAGCTAGCACGGATGAAAGCCCCATGGCCCAAAAATCGGGGAGTAGCTAGGACAGCTCGGCTGAGAGAACCGAAGAAGAAGAAAAAAAAACCCCAAAGGCCGGTAGCCCCTCTAACTCCTTTTTTCTTTCTTTCGTTATCAATAATCTGATCGAAAAAGGGCAGTGGGAAAACCAGTAGAGACCAGGTCGGACAAGCTAGGGCGTGTAAGAGGGCGTTCGTGGCGAGAGCTAGCAATCGACAAGCTCCAGCAGGGCGAGCTGGATTCCTTCTTCTTGGCAGCCGGAATTGACTGTGAATCCCAAAATGTCTGGACAGGCTTGGCTTGGCCTGTAACAGCTTTAGATTTCTTTGGTGGGCGTAAAAGCGCCTTGGACGGTGGCGGAGCAGGTATGTTTAAAGTGACTGACGTATTTGTCTAACTGGCAGCGAGAGCGAGAGGCGGCTGATGGAGTAAGTTGAATAAGACGGCTCAAGTCCGTCCGCTTGGCTCCGAAGAGAGGCGCTTAGCAAAAAAGTTACCAAAGGGCGAAGGAAGAAGCGATGGAGAATGAAGAGGAAAGATGAGAGAGTGAGAGAGAAAAGAAGAAGAGAAAATGCCAAGCCAAAAAGGACGGAAAAGAATAAACAAGCTAGGAAAAGGCCAATAGATGGATCAGCCGGGTAAGTCTATGTCTTGTCCTGTTTTTAGCCAGGAATGCAGCTAAGTGAAGGCTGCCTTTGTACCACGGCCCTGCGTCAATGAGCTGATCTACCTGGGACCGCATCCATGTACACGGGATATACCACGGAATGGCCCTGCAGGCCCCCCAGATGCGATGAATCATACGGTACAAGATGGTAGCTGAATGGTTTCCATGCACGCCCATAACCGGTGCCGGCTGCCGAAGCTCTGTGTTTACTACCTAGACTGCTTATTCTTAGGCCGCATCGTTCGCAGCTCGGGTGCCTACAGATAGACTACGTAAGGCCAGTCGCAGGCTGGACTGAGGCCTCCTTTGCGGGCGATGATGCCATAGAAAACAATAGGCGGCGGCGAAAAATAGGGCACAGAGAGGCACATGTTAGACAGGACGCCTTTGCCAGGACAGGACCACCAAAACACGAGGTACTCTGTACCCCAGCCAAAAGTCGGGCTGTCACATGCTTTTCATGTCCTCTGTACATTAGTGCCCCCAACATTCTCTATGACGTTGCGCGCTAGGGCCCTCCGCAAGGCGCCAGAGCTAAGGCCGTTCCAGACGCATCCAACAGCGTGGGTTGACAAGCGAAAAGCGCTCGCAATTAGGTCAGCGGCATGTCTGTTGTGTCTGCACACGCAGCAGGCACTGATATTCGGACGTGTGGCCGCGTGGGATGGTGACGAGGCAAGTTCCGACGTCGTATGCCGGGGGGGGGGGGGAAGGGCTGAGAGAATTTATAGCAATTTGGACATGTAAGGCAGCCGGACAGATAATTAGGCTACAAAGGTTAGTAGACAGCAGAGCAGGTCTAGTTCTGGTCTAGAAGAAAACATACATGTATCGTGGTCCTTTCAAGCACTATTACTGGACCCTCACACTTCTCTACTGACTGAACTGGCACCAAAACTTAACAGCACACCCCTCGCAAGACGACTTCCATTCTCGCCCAAGCGCTTTCCATCGGAATAAATCAATGGGTAATGCAAAGAACAAACAGCAATAACCACCCAGTAATTTGAAACGCCATAAGCAGCCAACCACTTTTTGTCTTTTCCCCTCTCTCTTCTCTCTCACTAACCAGGCCCTGCATCATATGACAAGCAGTAATACCCAGGTACCTAGGTATAATAGCTCCAATAGGTAAAATAGAAGGTTAGGGCCATGGCCATCCTTCCCCAACAAAAAATCCCTTTTTTTTTCCTTCCCTTGTTCAGAAAAACCCAGTTTGTCCCATAACAGTGATCAAATTCGGTTGCCGGAACTCTCCCCAAAGCCGCGCGGGGGTCACCAGCCCACGCTCCTCGGAGTCGATATAAACTCCGGCCATTTAAATTTGCTAAAAGACAGAAAGATAGACGTAGATACTACATAACAGAAGGAGATAGGGAAAAAGACTCGTACATAAAAGGATAGCGTCCACGCGACCTACTACTCTCCCGGCTTAAACCTCCCGGTTCAAAAACAAGAAAATCAGCCCCCTTATTAGCATCCCGCCGCTCCCGAGGAATAGGCCAAAAGTGTTAAACAAGTTGCCACCGCCTATTCCTTGTGCTTGATCCGAGGTATCACTTATGGCTTTTTGTCTTGCATCTTACATGTCTCCGGCTGACGGGAGCATCAAATTGCCCAAGTTGGTGTGTGGCGCTCTCTTCCCATACTCGTGGTCTAGACTTTGTCACAATACCATGAGTTGAGGCATCACCTTGTCAATTTATACATCACTCGGTCCAACTAATCTGGCCATCCTCACTCGTCAAAAAGGCCATGTGGTTCTAGAAACAAGAAAGAAGGTAAAAAAAAGGGAAGCTAGCACCCCAGGTATATCCACACCAGTATCTTCATGTTGATTTTCAACTGCGCTTCGCCGGCTCGGGTTAGAGAACATAGCATTTCCAAGACACTCTGTCTCCTTCAACCAATGCTTGTAAGAAAAATAGGATAGGAAAGAAAAAAATTACATCAATCGCTAATTCTGACGCTGTTCTTCATGTCAGGGTCATGCTCCTGCTCTTCATATTTTCTCTTCTTGGGTATTCATATAGTATGCCTCCGTAGATGCATGTGCTGCATGCTCTTATACTGGTAGATAGCCTGATCATTTGGCTCGCTCCCCCACACATATCCGTTTCCAACTTCCTCTTGGCTCTTCTCCTCTCCTCTCCTCTCCTCTCCTTCTACTCCTTGAATCTGCTCTTTCATTGCTTTTAATATCCCATGATACTAATACTAGTAGTCTACTCCAAAAAACTCCGGCACGCTAGAAAGCAGGATGCATATTGCTTGCTATGTTGCAGCTCTTTTGACAACGTGTTTGGGGGCACGTAGCGTGACCGTTGTTCATGTGCGCATGCCGTCGCCAATTTCGTACAAGTTGACATTCTACGTGTCCTCGTAGGCGCTATCCACTCATTTCACTCGTGATATTCTCGAGGAGCCCTTTATAGGGGCTGGAAGACACTGCGCAAGGCGATCTCGGTCTATGCATGCATTTCGTCAGCGAACAGTTCATCTTGTTTTCCCCTTGGACAGTTAGATACGACGAAAAAAACGTGGGCTTACCTTCTTCGTTTTCAAACATGATTGATATATCATCATGCTCACCCGGCAGGTCCGGTAGATCCAGGCAAACAAAGGCCATATCATCATAATCCCCGTCCTTGTCGGCCGGCAGCCGCGGGAGAGGAAACTTGGCATCAATAAACCTGATGCCTGACTTGCCGCCTCTATGGAAGGCCTCGTACAGATCTGTTTGCTTCAACACAAAATTCATACAATGCCCATGGCTAAAATCTTCGAAAAATGCCAAGAGCTGGAGCTGCTTGTCCTCTTGCTTGATGACCTGGATTCGGGTGTATCCTGCCTCCCACTTCTTGTGGATGGGCACAACCATGCGGCGTCGCGCAATGGCAAAGGTCACTGCCAGCGAATCAAAAATGACTTCGAAGCCGAAAACCGCGTACTGAAAGGCATGGAGATCCTTGAGGTTGTTGAATTCGATTGATCGTATCGTTTGGTTCATCTTGATAAGCTGCAGCGAGTCCCACATGTTCCTCGGCACGTCCTTGCCCACTTGCGATTCTGCAATGGCGATAGTCATATCTGCCTGGGGTTGGCGAAGTAGCTTAAGCACTCTGGCATTCTGAACCTCCAAGCGCATGCGTAATTCGCCAGGCTCGACATTGATTCTGTCCGTAATCGTGCCATACTGATGCTCTAGAACAATCCTCAGTCTGTCTGCGAGGACCGTAGGGGCCTCCTCTCCCTCCGAGCCATACTCGTCATTCACGACTCTGCCTGCTTTCCACTGCAGTCGGCTGAAAGGCGACATGCCAAGCGGCTCGCGAAGGCTTTGAGCAATGGTAACGCTGGTAACTGGCACATCGGCGAACACTTTCTCGCCAGGCTCTACAGATGTACCCGTGAGTAAAGAGTGGAAGCGATTCCGCTCCTTTTCGTCACTAAAAACCATGACCATGCGTCCCTTTTGCCGGCCATTTTCAAATTTGACCGAAAAGGCAGGCAAGTCTCCCTCAGCCCTGAAGAATCCAAACTGCACAGGCAGCGGGGGAGGATAAGAGTGAGACACTCCACAAGCCGTCCTCGTCTTTGGTCCTGTGACAACTGCAATGCGGAACCCGGTGTGCCAGGTCCGTTGGCCCTGAGGGCCGTTCTCTTTTCGGAGTTTTTCAAAGAGGGCTAAATCGCATGAAGGTATCGATTCCTTGGGGAAGGCCCGGGAATTGGGATCCGCATCCAGGTACTGAAATGATCGGAGGGTGTTTCGAAACACGACTTGTTCGTCGGGGCGAGGCTGGAGAGTCGCCTGGAGCTTAGTGGCGTAGTCGTACATGTTGTAAAGCATCTTGTAATCACTCTGGGATAACTGCAAGGCCAACTTGAAACCACGCGGCAGACGCAGATCAAAGGAAGAGGTCTCGGGCCTCCAGCGGATATCCTCCCACGACGGTCCGGTTCCTTTGCTTCGGTCTTGAATGGGGAGCTGGATATTGCCATCTTGGCTAGATACCACAAAGATGAGTCCATTCTGTCTGCTGGGTCGCACCAAGGAAACCATGCAGGGGAAGCGTAGCTGCTTGTTCTCTCTGCCTTGCTCCATCAAGAACACATCCGCCGACATTCTCCCATAGCAAAACGTCTCTGCTGTATCACCTACGGGAAATGCGTCCAGTAGCTCCAGATAATTCATGGGGTGCTGCATCGCGGTGAGGCCGCCGCCCCAGTTACCCGTCATTAAAGCAACCAGGTCCTGGCTTAGAGGAGGATATTCCACCCAGATGGACTTGTCGATGGTTTGCGGCAGTACGGCATCTTCTGGTGGCAGAATTTCGTTTCGCTTCATCGAAATCGCCAGTTTCGTCAGGGCAGTGACGAGATTCTTGGCCACATCAGCAACCTCGGGGTCTGGGGCTTGACCTTGTGACTCGACGATATTGGGAAGCACTTCCTGGCAAAGCCAATACGATTTGGCCAAGTTGGCGTGCGCCTGTTGTCGGTCAAGGTCAAGCTGCATCTGGGACTGGGGGGTCGTTGGGCGATCTCGTATAGCCGCCTCCAGACCCATCCTGCCCTTCAAAAACCACCACAAGCTACCCCGCGTAAGTTGTGACTGGGTACAGGACCCCAGTGGCCGAACCTGCTCGGCATGTAGTCGAAACAGTGCAAATAGGTGCCTGCTTCTGGCAATAAAAGTTCTGAAAGCTTCATTGGCGGCCGCTGCGTCGGTAACCCGCACTGAAAGAGCTCTCGAGGCCATGGACGGCGGAGGACGCGATGCGGGCTCATTCTGGGTGCCGCTGGGGCGTCGTGGCATCTGCTTTGGCGGGTTTGGATTGTTTGGCGAAGCGTGTGCGCTAGAGGTTGTAGACATGGAGGTAACGGGGCTGTAGTCCGTGGGCTTGATTTGGACTTCGGGGGATGTAGGCTCTGGCGAATCGTTCAGCTCGCGGGACGGAGGCAGCTTCTTCTCGCCCCAGTCGTGCTCAGAGGCCGCACTGGCGGTGCGAACAGCTTTGGCAAAGGCTCTTCCTTCGGCCAAGGCCATCTGCGCGTTTTGAACTTCAATGAAAGATTTTCTATTCTCATCATTTCTACCTCCTGGAGCCCCCAAGAATCCTCCTGGTGAGAGTCCTCCTGGAGAGAGGTTCCTCCCGGGGTCCAGCGAGTTCTGGCGGTCCACCCCGAGGTTCGAGTTTGTCCTCGTCTTTGGCAGAGTCTTGGTGTCAGCATCAGGGCTATAGATGGACGAGAAGGACGTCTGAACTCGGGATATGGGTTTGGGTATGAAATCATCCTGTGCCGATGAGATGCTGCTGTTCGAGTAAGAGGGCTTGCTTGCGGGGGGGTTTGGTCGGGTCTGAGGAGGAGGAGACGACTGCTGCTGGCCCTTTCGCCTCGACACCTCCATGGTAGGGTTCTCACACTCGTCACCGCCCTCGCCGATGACGTCGGGGTACGCCTCCGTGAACTTGACGGAGAGGCCCTTGCGGCTCGGTCGTGGGCTTCGCTTTGGGGATCGCACTTCGACGCCAGCGCCTGGGGCGAGAGGACGGTTCTGCTGGGCCTGCTGGTTGACGGCCAGGGCCTGGGGAAAGCGGGAGATGCTGGTGTCGAGCTTCGGCAGGGCGACGGTGGGAGGCAGCGGTGGAGGAGGATGTGTAACGTTGAGGGCGTCGGCCGAGCTCAGGAAGGCGTCGAGATTGGAGGCATTGCTGTTGCTCTCCTCCAGCTTGCGTTCCTTGCCGCCAAACAGCTTGCCCATCAGCCGTCCCCTCTTGGACGACTTGGCCTCGTCGGCCATGTACGATTGCGCGCTGTCCATGGTTGACCGACTGCAGGACCTGGTGTGGGCGGGATGATGCTTCTGGCGCTGGCGCTGGCTCTCCTGGGACGTTCTGCACCGCCAAGATATGGTGCGGTGTTGGCACCCCCCGTCGCCGGCTCGGGAAAACCACTGGCAGCGAGCAGTTCTTTTGCTGGTCTTACTCCCCGTGCGCGGCTGGATGGCTGCAGTTGCAGTGCAGAGGCTGAAGCCGCAGAGAACGGGCGATGAAGCTGTAGGAGGGACCGAGTTGGCCAGCCAGCATATGCAGAAGCGGTGCAGGCGTGGGCAGGCAGGAATGGCGATTGTACAAGTATGTTTTTGTTTGGGATGCCACTCGTACAAGTACTACCAACTGCTACAGAGGCCTGGGACTCTGGGAGGGTGCACTTCTGCCCGGCTGGTTTATTAGGATTTACTCGCGCACCAGGTGCTATGTCGTCACGAGGGAATCCAATTGGCCTTGATCGGCGTCTCCAGGGAATGGCAAGGAAGTTTCAGAGCATTCAAGACGGCTAGACCACGCAGCGAGCAAACCCACAGCCCTTCTGGAGATGGAGACGACCCTTATCACAGGCCCAGGGGTGCAGGTACCACGAGGCTTGTACCTCCTCCCAGAGTGCCAGGGACGAGCACAAAGCTGGCGCCGGTACTCGAAAATAGAACCTGCCAAGTACCGCAGGATTCTCTAGGTATTGGTCGATACGGCGGGCTGCAAATGCTCGTATTCTCGCAGACTCTGTCCTGTCGTGCAGATTCTATGCTATATTTGAATCTGCGCCTTTGTTCGTGTTTTCCCCTCGCCCAGTGCCTCAACCACGCCACCTCCAGCCTGCACATCCACAGTCGTGAGCTAAGGCAATCTAGGTGCTCTGCTCTCGCAGTGACCTCCATTTCTCTCCGTCGCTCTCCCCACCAACCAGCCCCTGAGCGCCTCCTCCTTGTGCTCATCGCGGGCCAGGAGGGGCTTCGTAGTGGCTTAATAGTGGGGCTCAGCGCCCATCCGCCCAGCCTGATGGCGCCTAATTCGCTGAAGCAGCAGAGCTGGCTGGTACGAGAACAGCGAGCACAGAGTCGGGGGGCTTCGCATCCATTCTTTAGCGCCGAGCCTAGACGAGCATCTCTCTCTTTGTTAAGGTTGTCTGTTGAGTGTTGGCTCAACGCCAAGTCAATCAACCTCCAGGGCCATCAATCAACCGCAGCCCTTCAGGGCCTTCCAGGGACATGTAGCCGCTTCGAGTGCCAAACCCGGCTAATACCTACAAACGCTGGAGCCAGCCTGCGAGATCCCTGAAACCGAGCGCCATGACCACCCTCGCCCAAGGTTCAAACTCATCTCGTTCAATATTGAAGGACGACGCATGCAGCAGCATCCCATCAGACTGTTGTTTCCCTTTTCTCGCATCCCTTGTCGGCTGGCTGGCCTTGTCCTCTCTTCGAAACAAATCAGGCTCTGCGCGGAGGGTTGACCGCCCAATAGTTTCCATTCTACAAGGGGAGTTAAGGAATGGGCCGACATATTCGCTGTTATTGCCCAGGTACATGCATATTTCCCAATGTTTCGAAGATATTGATTCAAGTCCAAAGCCAATTCAAAACTATCGCAACGTCTGAATTGAACAAAAAAGGATCCCCCTCAGAGCAATAATGGCGGTCGCAACAGTCGACATCTATTGGTACTAGGTCCTTTAGGGCCAGAACATGATTTGATCTACGCAAGTTATAGCCTCGTTTATCCATAGCGGGCGACGGGGGGGCACATCAAGCCAAGATCTTGTCTCCTAGTCGCCGTATCTATCCCATCCCGTCCCAAATTCGAAAATCTTTGTGTGCGCTTGGAGATCGCGCCTCGTAATCGTGGGTTGCACCGCGACAATCCCGCACACCCTCCTGGCACGAGCGCCCAAAATAGACGCAGCCTCGCATGCGTACATCCCTCAGTGCTGCAAAGGAAGCCGACTCATCGCCATCGTCGACGAAACATCGTATTGCCGTCGGAAGCCACGCTTGAAATAGTAGCATTGTTCATTCCAGCTCGGGCAGGGAGCACTAAACCACAGACTAGGCCGAGGCATCACTAGTGGCTCTATTTTCTAAGATTGCAGCTATTTTTGCGCCTGTTCTCGAGCTGCACACAGGCGTCTTCTGGGTAGACGATACTTGGCACGCGAGTAGAAGCCCCCCGAGCAAGTCGTTATCGGGTAACCTTTTCTGTCACTTCAACCGCTATCGGCTGCATCAAATCTGCAAGCCAAGCCCCCGCCAAACGAAGTTGGTTCTTGAGTCTTAGCGGAAGGTAAACCGTCACGCGACATTTAGCATTTGATTACTTCCACTCCCAATACCACAGGCCTTTATCGCATGCAATTTAGCCAATATTCCATAGACCCCATCCGCCTAGAAATTAAGATTGCGGGCATTCCCATCGTTGCTACGTGGTGCTTTGGGCGCATTCCGGGCGCAAGCGAGCTGCCCACGTTGAACCGTTGCGCTTCATTTCCACATTTGGTCTCACCCATATCTAACATTGAACCGAAGTCCCTGTGGCTGAGAGACAAAGCATCTGGATTCAGCAAGCGGAGCGAGTTTCGGCGCCGCGTCCGGGACCCCACTTCGGAGCGAGTCTCCAGTATTATTCAGGATGCCGTTATCGATAAGAGATAACGCCGATAAACGCTAGATGAATCATCACCTAGGCCTAGTGTGGCATCCCACTTCAACTTTTGATTCGCCTCATCGACCTAGTTTCAATCTTCCAGAAGAGCATGTAGTTGTGCCTCCCTCCCCGAGTGGCATGCTCTCTAGGTTGCTGAATAGAATCATGGCTTCAGAGGTCAAGATGGTCCCCATCCCTCGCCGCGGCGTGGACTACCGCGGCAAGATTGTCCTTGCGCCAATGGTGCGCTCTGGAGAACTTCCCTCCCGTCTCCTGGCATTAAAGTACGGCGCTGACCTCGTGTGGGGTGAGTATATACAGGCCTTTTCTGCTCTGATGTCTTACAGTTGCTAAACGTAAACATAATAGGCCCCGAAACTGTTGACCGCGCAATCATCGGCACGACAAGACGGTACAACGAGGCTACCCAGACGGTCGAATGGTTTCGGGTTGCTTCCCACGGACAGAAAGAGCCGCCGCCAGACGCAAAGGAAAACATCATCTACGCCACTCACCCCGAGAAGGAGAAGAGCAGGCTCATCTTCCAGATTGGCACGTCGGACCCGGACCGCGCACTGCAAGCCGCAAGATTGGTCGCGGCGGACGTTGCTGGCATTGATGTCAATGCCGGATGCCCCAAGCCCTTTAGCACCAGCGGTGGTATGGGCGCTGCCCTGCTGCGAACTCCAGACAAGCTATGCGCCATTCTAGAAACGCTTGTCAAGAACATCACCCCCGAATTCGAAATCGGTATTAGCGTCAAAATTCGCATTCTTGAAACGCCAGCTGAGACCGAGGCCCTGGTCAGAAGACTCGTTGCCACGGGCATCACTGGCCTCACAGTCCATTGCCGAACCACACCAATGCGTCCCCGAGAGCGTGCCATTCGCGGCCAGCTGCGTATGGTTGCCGACATTTGCCACGAGGCCGGTGTGGCGTGCTTGATGAATGGCGATGTGGAGTCCAGAGACCAAGGTCTAAAATTGGCACAGGAATACGGCGCAGATGGCGCCATGATTGCCGTATCTGCGGAGAAGAATCCTAGTTGCTTTAGGGCTGAGGCTGATGGAGGCCTCGCTCCCTGGGAAGAGGTCGTCAAGGAATACGTCAAGACGGCCATGGATGTCGAGAACCGATTCGGCAACACAAAGTATCTCTTGGCCCAGATGGTTCCCGGGAAAGCCGGGCTCCACCAGCCCTTGACTCAAAGCAAGAATTATACAGCCGTTTGCCAGATGCTGGGTCACGAGGAATTTATGGAGCAGGCCCAGGAAGCAGACGTCAGACGAGGGTTGGACAAGCCGCCAGTCAAACAGTCGAAAAAGAATAAATCAAACGCCACTGCTTTGGCCGCCGGCGGACAGACTGGCCAAGCAAGAGTCAAGACACAACAGAAAAAGGCGCTATCCGAGCGAGTAGCTAATAGTGCGCAACCGGAAATGGAGCTGAAACCCATCATTTCTGTTTGATGAAGCTCAAAAAACTATAGACAGATATCATAACTAATGAACAGTAGATATAACCAATAGCATATGCCTCAATGGCCATAGATATATAGCCCAGCTGCAGTATCTAAGGTTGAAAATGAATTTATATAGTCCGAAATATCTCTGTTACTACTCCAACCAGCACCTCATGCCCATCTGAGTCCTTTCTTTCCATTTTATCCCGTCTCAGCCGTTTTGAGTGTTCCACGTGAACTGAATGAGATGTAGAAAAAGAAACGGTTTTTAACAACAAAAAAATCTCTATGTATTGGTACAATCGCTTTTTATTAACACACGTATATGTTTCCCGTCCCCCCATTTTTTATTTTCCCTGCTTAACCCAGCTCTCCAACGCCTCCCGCACATCAGTGACCTTGTCGTCAACGTACTGTACACCCACCTCCCTGTGGACCTTGGCAAACGAAATGGTCTTCTGGATACCCTCGCGCAGCTTGACGTGAGACTCGGCCACGGCGGGGAATTTCTGCTCGTACTTCCACGCCAGGTCGGAGACGTTCCTCATCGTAATGGGCAGCACGGTCCAGCCAGCGCCGACGCCCAGGGCGAAGGGCACGGTGGCGCGCAGCACGATGTTGCGGTTGCGGGTGAGGATGCTGCCGGCCATGGCGGCGACGAGGACGTAGATGGTGCCGGGCATGAGCTTCTCGCCGCTCTCGCGCGGGGGCGCCAGGGAGGCGATTGTGCGGGTGAAGGACTGCTCGAGGTCAAAGGCCGAGTCGACGGTCTGGTTGACCTTGTTCTCGGCGGCGACGGCGACGTCGTAGAGGAACAGGCGCGCGCGGCCGATCTGGACGGCGAGGCGGTCGGTAGGGGCAGGGGTCCAGGATGGCTGCTCGTCCTTGTTGCTGCTGCTGTTGTTGTCCTGGATGGGCTGGCTCGGGAGAATCGCCGGCGGTGATGGTGCTGAGGGCAGCGGGGAGTAGTGCTCGGCTTCATCGTAGATGGGTTTTCTCTGTTCGAGTTACAATTAGGATGTCGTAGCCCTATAAAGAGAAGAGGAGGCAAAAGAATAGAGTCCCGTCTTCTCTACCATTTGAACATACCTTGGGAGCCTCAGCAAAGGCGACCGCTGGAGAAAAAGCAATACCACCCAGGGCGGCTGCGGCCAGCGGCGCAAAGCGCTAAATCAAAAGAAAGACAAGTCAATTAACCCGCACATACTGCTGAGAAGAAACGAATATCGGATTCCAGTTGCCTACCCGTTGCAGGAGCACTCTCGCGGCCATGATTGCAGGCGGTTCTGGCGAGCTTCGAGAAGTTTCAACGACGTATTTTTGGAAAAGGCGCTCATGCGATCGGATCTTGTCCCTACCCGCTCTATTCCGACTGATAGCGCGGCGCAGAGAAATTCCGGCCCGGGGGCTTGCCAGGTCATTGCCGAATGGGGAAATGCAAGAGACGAGCATGCTCTCTTGATCTCGTTGTTTTACTACGTGCTTTCTCAAATTTTGAGTAATAGGAGTAATTATCTCAGTAGTATTACTTGATACTTTTATCAGTTGTACACACATTTCTTTCTGCTCTTTTTTTGGCATAGCTTGTCGTCTTGGTAACCATGTTTGTCTCTAGCAAATCTATACCTAGGCCTCGAGTTTATGACCTTCAGAACAGCTACCTCTTCTTTTTGATGCTGGTCTTCTCTTCTTGTCTGCAAAACTCAACGTTTTTTAGGATGCTAATATCCATCCTTCATGATTATTTCGTACAATCACCAATCATAATTTAGACTTCATCTTTTTCGCGGCGGCTATTCTTTGCATCTGCTTTTGCGGGACTCCAGCACACATCTTCTCCACGGCCGTATAAGCCTCCTGCACAGTTGTATGCTCATATGCCCGTCTGTCATCTTGGAAAAACTGTTGCTTGATACTCAACAGGCTTGAATCGCTAAGATGACTCCCGAGATCTTTACCAAGCTCCTTGAGAACTTGGTTCAAGAATTCCAACGGGTCAGCTCCACCCGCGTTCGATCCTTGTGAGAGCGGCTGCAGAATCTTGTTCACGAATCCACATGCCAAAAGCTCTTCAGATGGAATACGCTTGCTCATCATCAGAGCTTCCTTTGCTTTTGCTACTCCGAGGCGGTCTCGCAACGCACGTGAGGCGCCGCCCTCGGCTGCAAACCCAAGCGAGGAGAATGGAAGAAGCAAGTAGGCATGAGGGCGAGCGTATATGAAATCGGCAAACGAGATCAGCGCCGCTGGGAACCCGACAACAGGGCCATTAAGTCCCACGACCAGAATCTTGGGGTGCGTATAAAACGCCCGAGTAAGGTCGATGTTGTTGAACAGCGATGCCGCCAAGATGTCTTTGCGGTTTGGCGCTGCCATTACTTTACCCAGATCAGACACATCCGCGCCGCTAAAGAGAGTTGATGACCGGGTTAGATACCAGAAAGCAAATTGAGCTGAGACTGGATGAATAAGTAACATGACATACGATGAAAAGAACCGGCCGGTCCCAATGAGCAGAGTGATGGCCACCTCATCGTGCTTTGCTATCTCTCGTAAACACTCCCCTAGAAAATAGAATTGCTCTTCATTGAAAGAATTCAGCCTTTCAGGCTGGTCGAGGGTAATTACAGCAATGCGCCCTTTATAATCAACATTGATAGCTTTGCTCGCCATTTTTATACGGTTCACAGAAGACAATAGCGGGATGAGGATAAGAGCTCGGGCGAATCAGGCTCTGGGCGATTATCAGGTTAGTAGATATAGCACAAGTACAGACATTACCTGGAACTACGAGTGTAACGACATCTGGACTTAGACCTAATTAAATTATTTTAGTTATCTAAGTTGTGATAAAAAAGCACATGCTGAATTGTATGCGACCAAAGTATTACTGTGGATCTCCTAAGCGTGTACGAACGCATTCTTCGATCTTACTTGGCGCAACTCAGCCGCAAAGTCATTATTGTAGCGCATTTCTTATTCGATAGTCTGTTCCATCATGCATTAGCCCATTGGCCCTTTTATCGGATAAATTTGCTCTTACAGATTTGTGCAAAGCTCCGGAAGGATCTGTGAATAGTAAATATATGATGGCTGCGGGGTGTGCATGTTCTGACCAGCAGAAAAGAACTCGTCAGCCCCCGTTGCTTACACGTCAATATTGACGCCCGCACGGAACGATGCGCATATTCCGAATTCCGGAATTCATAGCCTATGAGTTCGGTAGTTATAAAATAGATCGTGTTGTGTAAAGAGAAGTGACTTCCGTGCCCATGGAGTATTATGTTGTGTAATCGACCAAAAACGGTATTTATGCCAATATTATCACCTCCATCATTTAAGCTACATGTTTAGTAAACACTTATAAGTGTGTGTGTAAGACTGCAAGAGCATACATAGTCACATAGACTTATACGATAACAACATCTAATCAGAAACTTTATAAACTCACTATATACAGTGAAATTCAAGCTCTACCTTGTATGCATTCTATGTTCATTGGTGGCATAATGGAGCACTTTTCTAAAACGTCTTATCTCATCCCCATATTGCAGTCACAAGACTATGAGATTGTCCCGTTTTGGGGGCGAATCCGCAAGTCCAGCGGCGAAGACTTTTTCTTTTCTGAGACTCTCGCAACAGAATCGACGATACCATACTGCTTGATGCTAAAGAAAGCAACTCTTCCACCATTGGTAGAAGTATCAGAGGTCAATCCTACCACAGGTCCAAAAGAAAAGTCTATACACTCCTACGAAAATACGCCTCCGCACTTAATCACCCTGTTTGAATTATCCAGTCCGGGTGTTTGCTCGCATCCGTCAACCGCACATGGCGGGCTCTTGTCAACTATTCTTGACGAAGCCATGGCTCATACATTGGCTGTGCACTTTTCGACTGATCCAGAAAAGATTGACGACGTCAGGAGAACTCTGTTGACATCGAAACTCGAAGTGGGATTCAAACGCCCAGTCCGGACTCCAGGGCTTTTGATAGTGAAGTCATGGTGTGTAGCATACAATGGACGGAAGCATTGGATGAGGGCACAAGCTGTTCAGATAGAGCCTGTCAAGGGTCAAACACAAGGACGAGAAGAAGTCAAGTTGGAGGCGTCTGGGTTGTGGATTAAGACGAGTTCTAGATTGTAATTCTGATAATATATACTTTATTCTATATACTCTGTTCTCAATTGTTCGCTCAACAGGTGTTAGCAGGGGACAAGCAAGGAACAGAGATGGGAGCCAGATCCTCTCACGCGGTCTATACGATATCGGACGTCAGAGGCGTAAACATAACATCCAAAAGACTTGATTCTTATAAGCAATAATCTATGGGAATAGCTGTCTAGGTATATATCCTCTGGTGGGATCTCTTTCCTCCGGCTACTGGGGATGTCAGGGCAGGCGTCCCCCAACAGGTGCGTTCATCTAAGCTGCAGAGTTACTTGGAGCCCCTTGGAATCTCGTTTGGGAAATGGCGCCCCCAAATCGTGAACCGAAATAAGATCATCTTTCGTCGTGCCACTGTTTTCCACGTTGAAATGGGTGAATATATACGCAATCGCAATATATATTTCAGAGAATGCTAAGCTACAAGTTTTGGCCCAGTGTCAGCCCACAACTCTCGGATTTCAATGCAAGACGATTGCCTTCACTTACTGCATTCCAGGACATATCCTTGACCCAAGGCCAAATGGGCTGAGATACTTTCTCAATTGTTTGCTGTCTGGCTGGAGCCACCGGTCCGGACGGAAAGTGAGCGGTTCCGGGAAGAGCTGCGCATCTTCATGATGAAGCCTGGATGTCATGCTCACCGGCACCTTTCAATATCACATATCTAATTAGCCATCTCGAACAGTCATTATGGGATAGAAGAAGAAGAAGCAGTTTCAACATACACCAGCAGGTATGCGCCATTGCCGATATTGTACGTCGCTAGTTTTGTTTACTCTGGGCAGCCTTGAGCCAACACCATGAGCGAATCTAAGGGGGCACATGAGATGTCAGCACATTTCAGTCAGCTCTTTGCACTGTGTGAGCTCGTGTGACCCTACCGAAGCCCTTCCGTAATAACCGCAGACTAAAGTTACGAATTCGGCAACATGTCAGCTTGTGGCTACTGCTAATTCCAATTCCATATCCATATGGTTACCCAAAGGAGAATAACTAACCAAGTAAGGCAGATTCTGAAGGACTGTGATGTCGAGATGCTCGTTTAGGCTGATCTGCGCGTCGACAAGCTCTTGGCGTAGCTTCTTTTGAATATCCACATTTTGAAGGATATAAAAAGTAGTCACGGATAATGCGTAGCCGGTCGTCTCGGTACCAGCAACAATAAACTGCTCTGCTTCTTGCAGTAAACGTTCATGGAAGGCCCCAGGCTCCCTGTAGGTGTTGGAATTGATACATTCAATAAGGCATGAGCGTGATTTTCCCGTGTCGGATGGCTTTTGGATCGTCTCATCAACGCAAGCCTCCAATCTCTAATCAACTTGTCAAAACGTATATTCCATTGCCCCAATGTGTAATGGCAGAATCTTGAATTACTCACTCTGATAAGTTTTATCAACGATTTCGCGGGGTTAGTCAACAATCGCCTGAAAATGATATCGGGCATCATCATCATTAGGGGCTGAAGGAATCCGAGAAATCTCATAGTAGTGGCTGCTTCGAAGAACAATCTCAAGCCAGATTGAAACTCCTCGCCCAAATCTTCAGAGTCAAGCAAGTTCAGCGAAGCTGGCAAAGCATATGCCGACACCGTATCCGCTGCTATACACCGATATAAGTTTGACATGTTTACCGGCCTTCCCATTTGAGCGTGATGGCTCATGATGAGACCAGCTTGCTTCACTTTCTCAAGAATGGTGGGCACGAAGCCTCTAACAGCGACTGGAGATAGTAGGTTCTTGAACGTTGCGCGTCGACTTCTATGCACATCGTGATGTTCGGTACTGACGGTTGCGCCAGGTCCACCAAAGACTCTATACCACCAGCCATATTTGTCCAGCTTTTTGACTGGAGAAAATGCTTCCACGCAGAAATCAGGATCTTTGATATGCACTTCATATGGACTAATGCGTACAATTGGTCCTGCAGATACTATCGTCAGCCTCTTATAAGTCACCAGCATTCTAAGACTCTCTAACCATATTTTTCATGCATCTTTTCAATATGGCGTGTATACTGTCCACTGCATATGACTTCATAATAGAATTCATAGAGAAGAGTGCTTGCTGCCAATTTGGGACCTGGAAACTTTGCGAGAGGTGAAAACCAAAGATGGTATATCGCTGTTCCCGCCTGCCAAAGGGCAAGTCCACCAAATAATAGCACAAAGATAAACATTGTTATTTGTTATAAGTCACATTCAAATGCAGTGATAGAGCTTGATTTTAGGTTATCTTCATTTTCTTTCTTTAACTTGCACTGTCTATATATGCCAACGATGAGAAAATTAATTACTCTTCATTACCTATCAACTCAAGTTGTACAATGATAGGTGTGCAGCCTTTTCACATGTGATGCTTACTTTAGTCATGATTGCATCTTCGGCAGGATGCCCATCGTTGTGTCGAATTTTCATACGTCTCTTTTCGCAATATTGTTTCAAATAAGCGCTAAAATCTTATTTAGTTCGTAGTCCGCAGTTTTATTTGAGCCGCAAGACGTTATCTGGTGTTCAGACACTCTGTTTCGTGGATATCTCGTTCTTTTACACGGCGTGACCACTGTGGATCACAATCACAATACGGAGGAACAGGTACCGAAACGGATAGGATAACTGGAACGATGCATAAGCAGCAACATGAGCACATATAGGTGTGTATATTCTTATTGGTCTGAGAAATGCCGTAATTTACTGCACATGAGTCTTATCTTGGATTTCCTTACTCATCGTATGCCTGTGTACGCTTGCCGATGAGCCATCGGAAGTCAATATTTTCGTATTTACGGATGTATCTGCGGATATTTAGTACCGCTAATAGCTTAGGCGGGGAAAAGCCGCTGAAAAGGCAGTTGCCTTATCTAGAACGAGCATATAGAGCTTGATTTTTGCAGAGATGACGCTGCTACCTTCGGCTTGTCTGACTATTGATTTCGTCTACTTGGTCGGCTGACTTGGTTAGCTCGTACTGGAGAAGCATACCTAGATATAGGATGGCTAAATACAAGCCTAAGCCCTTTGTCCCTAGCATTGTGGGTTCGCATATGAGACTCCGGAGGCTATTTCGGGGCGGGCATCTTGATCAGGCATCGTGGCCGGAGATTTTGACCGGGATTTCTGATCAGGAAATCCCGGAGACATTGCGACAAGATATCGAGGAGACAGGTGGTCAATATGCGCAGCAGGAGTTGGAACTGAGCCTGGCTGAGTTTGATAAGGGTGTGCTAATTCTAAAACCTCATTATCTGGCAGTATAGTAGCAGAATCTATTGGCCGGTCTGTAGGGCACGCTATATTGAGGCTACATTGAGATTGCACCTAATTGACCCATCAGTTGAAGATGTTGAAGCTATTAATCTTGATTAATTGTATTCAACGATTCGATTGAGATCTTATTTGAGGAGTCTATTTTGAATTATCAAAGCAGCTTAATAATATGTTTAGACTTGGACATAAGAGAGGGTTGGCTTGCCGCATTTGGAGACTGGTAGAGTGTTTGGTTTGACTTGGTTATTTTCATGTCATAGTTTGAACTGTTAGCTAGCTATTGAAAAGCCTTAATCCCACGATCAACAGCCAATGAGAAGCGAATTCTGCTTTGGGTAATGAACTTCAAACGTTTGAAGTAATTTGGCGTATAAAAGGCAAGATATGTGTCTCTAACTCAAGCTGAGATGCGAGATAGAGGCCATAAACTGTAGGACGAGAGCACTAACAATACCACGCCCGGTATTTACGGTTTAAAAGAGCCGTCTTGATGCGAACAATTATTGACCATAGTTCGATCACTTTTCAAGAAAATGTGGAGTTTAAGATAACAACCTTGTTCTTGAGCGGCACGGCACGAGACCAGCGATCCCTTCCATCTGTGTAAGTGACTCCGGAAACGCGGAGTGAGGGGCTCATGGTTTGTAATAAATGAAGAACAATCGATTGGATAATAAATCACTATCTCAAGGCACTAAGAAAGAATCACTCGAATCATTTTCAACGCTCAAGGTAAAACTATTTTTGAACGTGTAGTTGAGCAGCAAAGTCGCTCTCATCAACGCTCAATTGGAGGGGCATCTTCCAGATATAGCCGGCGTTCGGCATCTCGCGGGTACATCCTGGAGGTACCCGCCCCTCGCAACTCCGAAATCGTCCTCCCACCTTGAATTTTTCCTGTCTCGTCACAGCTCCCAATTGCAATCGCCCCTTGACCATGCGTCGCGCATGTTTATTATGAGAAAACCTAGTGTTTCGCATGCATCCAGCATCCGTCTTTATCTCCAGCCCCAACAATGCTTAGCTCCAGAGGTTCCCGCCTCTGGGTCTGCACCCGATGCTCTCGTCGCGTGATCAAAGGGAAGCAAAACCTCAACCAGATCCGATGGGAATCAAGCACCGCGACTGCAACTGCGACTGCGACGCCGGCAACAGACTCTGCGAAGCTCCCATTCGACCACTTCACAAGCTCTCGACACGACGATGCGGTCCTCCGCGAGTTGTTCGACGCCCCATCCGGGCGAACCTTTGCCAGCTTCAGCCTGAAGAAGAGCCAAGGCCTGTTCAAGAACCGCTACCTGACCAGCCCCGATGGATTCCTGGCCTTTGCGCAGAAGAACCTGGAGAGAGCGACCAAGATTGTCCACCGCGTGCTCTCGGCGTCGACGGCCCGCGAGTACCAAACCCTCGTCCGCGATCTCGACCGGCTGAGCGATTTGCTATGCCGAGTCCTCGACATGGCCGACTTCGTCCGCATGACGCATCCCGACGTGCGCTTCCAGCAGGCTGCGGCAGATGCCTGGTCAATGGTGTACCAGTACATGAACCAGCTCAACACCATGACGGGACTGAGCGACCAGCTGGGGGAGGCCATGTCCCGACCCGAGGTCACTTCGACCTGGTCCGAGGAGGAGAAGCAAGTGGCAGAGCTTCTGAAGCTCGACTTCATGAAGTCTGCCGTCAACCTGCCCAAAGCCGCGCGAGACAAGTTCGTTGAGCTCTCCTCGCACATTAGCGACGTCGGCTCGGCATTTGTCCAGGGCATGGAACCGGAGCGCAAAGTCGTCACGCTGCCATCTCATCGCTTCTACGGCTTATACCCCGGCCTCGCCGCATCGCTCAAGACCCGGTCCAACATCTCGATCCCCACAACCGGCCCCGAGGCCGCGGCCGCCCTGCAGAGCGTCTACGATGAGGAGACCCGGAAGGAAATATATCTCGCCCAGAGAAGAGCATCTGGCCGGACAATCAAGCTCCTGGAGACGATGCTGAAGCTCCGAGCCGAGCTGGCTAACCTCGCCGGCTTCCAGAGCCACGGACACATGGCATTGAAGGACCGAATGATGGCCAAATCGCCCGCCTCAGTGATGGAATTTTTACTTGCCCTGAGAGACCACAATGCCCCCATCATTCAGCACGAACTTGGCGAGTTAACTCAGAAGAAGCGCGAGAGACTCGCTATGCAGGATGCCACCCTTCAAGCCTGGGACCGAGACTTTTACATGGAGCAGATCAGGGCCGAGATGCGATCCAAAGTCCGCTTCGATGACCATCTCACGGCCTACTTCTCCGTCGGCACCGTCATCCAAGGCCTATCCCGCCTATTCGACCGCCTGTACGGCATCCGCCTTGTCCCGCGAGAGACTCTCCCAGGCGAAACTTGGCATCCAGACGTCAAGCGCCTCGACGTGGTGTCCGACAACGGCGGACAAGTCGCCGTCCTGTACTGCGACCTCTTCTACCGCCCGCAAAAGTCGCCAAACCCGGCACACTTCACCGTCCGCTGCTCCCGCGAGATCCTCCCCGATGAAGTCGAAGAAGCCGGCCTGGACCTCAGTTCCCCCAACACACCTGCTTTCGAATCCGCCGAGCAGGCCGCCAACGACGGCATGGAAATCTCCACGCACGACGGCACCCTGAAGCAGCTCCCCACCATCGCCCTCGTCTGCGACTTCCCCAAAAACGACAACGCCAAAGAGCCCGCCTTCCTCTCCTTCTACTCCGTCGAGACGCTCTTCCACGAAATGGGCCACGCCATCCACTCCATCCTCGCGCGCACATCCTTCCAAAACGTCTCCGGCACCCGCTGCGCCACCGACTTCGCCGAGCTCCCCTCCACCCTCATGGAGCACTTCGCCGCCGACCGCACCGTCCTCTCCCTCTTCGCCCGCCACTGGAAGACCGACAAACCCTTGCCCTACGACCTCGTCGCCGAGCGCATTCGCGTCTCCAAGCGCTTCGAGGGCATCGACACCGAGCACCAGATCCTCCTCGCCATGGTCGACCAGGCCTACCACTCCCCAGAAGTCACCTCCTCCTCCTCCTTCGACTCCACAGCCGCCTTCCACGACATCCAGCGCCGCTTCGCCCACGGGCCTCGCGACCCCCCCGAGACACGCTGGCAGGGCTTCTTCGGCCACCTACACAGCTACGGCAGCACCTACTACAGCTACCTCTTCGACCGCGTGCTCGCCGAGCGAGTATGGCGCGTCGTCTTCCGTGCCGGCGAGGACGGCGCCGCCATTGGCCGCGAGAACGGCGAGCGCCTAAAGGAGAACTTGCTGAAATGGGGCGGAGGCCGAGATCCCTGGACGTGCCTTGCTGATACGCTGCAGGATGACCGCTTGGCCCCTGGAGACGAAAAGTCCATGGCTCTGGTGGGCAGCTGGGGGCTCAGAGATGGTTTGACTTACTAGTGATGTGATTCATTTTTAGGAGTAGCGAATTGAATAGGTGTCGAAAGGCCCAATATCTTTTATGAATACCGGGAGACAAGGAAAAAAAAGAAAGAATATTTACTCGGCGCAAAGGGGGGAGAGCTTACAGTATAAGTCGTAAGACCAATACGTCTGGCAAAAACCACTCTCCCATAGACATCTCACAATAGAATACCACGCTTTTAGAAATAAATTTTTTACTTATTCCCTTAAAATTGCCGAGTCAATTTTCTCTGGCAATAGTCTAATGTATATAAAGCACGGTTTGATCCTCCCCGTACCGGATGATGATATTTTGTTCCAGTTCTCCCTCCCAAACCCTTGTTGACAAAAGAACTTCCGTTGGCCCACGCCTTTCAACACCTCAAAGAATAAAATGCTATAGTCAAAAGCTTCAGACGATATTTGACATCGTTTGAATGGGGTATAATATACAAGTAATGAAGCGCTAGCAACTTTTCAATAACACCATATGCTAATGTTTCTCTCCGGCTGCAATCCAGACTCATTCCGATTTAAAATGGCTGCGATACGGTTTGCTGCGATGCGGGGTGTGCCATGAAATGCGGCGTTGTGAGTTTAGAAAGCGACAGTATCGCATCGGGTGAGCTAAATGGCAGATCTGCCTTGGAGTTGTGATGCTCGTCGTTGAGGGTAGCAAACGATTCGGGGTAGTCTCTGTCACCGGATTCGGTTCCAATGCCGGAATCTTCGTTCTGAGCCTTTCTGAAGCTTCGTCGAGCCTTTTTTGTCCTCAAATCGTCGTCCTCCTCCTCATCTTCGCCAAAATCCAAGACTGGTGGCTGGCCAAAGGACGGGGACGCTACCTCATCATTTGTTTGGGCTGCACGAGTTGCGGGTATGCTTTTGGAAAGGCGACCAATTTGTCGACTGAGCTCCTTGACCTGTGCCTCTAGTGCTAGTCGAGCAGCTCTGTCGCTCTCCATTGTTGATACGAGTGCATTGTAGGTCTCATGATCCATGAGAAAGGACCCGGTCGGCACAGATTTGGATAGGGTTGGAGCTGCAAACATGGGCTGCTTTGATGTTTGTTGGCTTGCTGATCGTGTATAGGTCGGTATCTCGCCAAAGGAGAGTCTGGATGTTCCAGAAACTTGGGCAGAAGAGTGAGAAGATGGTCGAACCGCCGTTGAAAAGGTAGATGACCATGCAGGCATGGGCGGCGCCAATCGTTCAGAGGAGTCGTTTGCCAATCCATCGCCTGGAGATGCTTGACGGGCATGCGTCAAAAGACCTTCCACAAGACTCAGACGATTTTCGACTTGGCCAATCCGCGTCTCCAAGCCAACCGCATCTGTAATTTTCATGCTCGCAGTACCGGCAAACTCGGCCATATAAGGGATATTCGAAAAGGTAAAAGGTTTCACCGGCGAATCAATCTCGTCTACTAGCTCTGCCTCATCATTGGACTTTTGGCTAACAAAGGTGCGCCGATCCCCGCCGTCGGGAGCAGTCGATGATATCGGTGATGCGGGCTCCTGATCATAACTTTCCCGCCAGCCACGAGGGAATTCATCGCTGCGGCGTCGTGTGATGTTGGGAGCATCCGCGGTTTCGATCAACGGGATAAACGATAAGCTCCTTGATCTGCGCTTGAGGCCAGTGGTTACGGCACGGCCAATCTCTTCAGGGTCATGGCTGGCATCAACCAGCCTGCTACCCCAGTCAGTCGTACTGGCAGGGCGCGGAGTCAGGCCGGTTGGCTTCACCCAGCGCGCACTGGCCGGATGGGCATCACTGCCAGTTCCATTTCGTTTCCTTGAATGCCCGCTATAATCGGCGTTTACTGGGCTGCGCGCGCTCCGAATGGCCATGACATCCTCGGGGCCAACGGAATGAGAGCGCAAGGCTCGATCATATTCAGAGATGGGAAACGTTTCAATTTTCTTTGGAGGTATCCTTTGCGCAGGTATGGAATCCCTCGCAGCATCCTGTTTATCCTGTTTGCTTGCATCAATACACGATCCACAGAAAGTTATAAATCACTAGATTCGCAGAGTGATAGACTTACACTGAAGTGCGAATCTTGCCTTTCGTCTTCCGAATCAGCAGAGGCTAGAGGTGTTATAGGCCGGGGAGCTTTTTTGCGGCCAAATATTTTGCTAAGAGCCGTTCGGAGGACTGATCTAGATCGCTCAGGTGTTGAAGAGATACGGCGGCGAGCAAACTCGGCTGACGGCCGGGAGGTTTCCATGGAGGGCTTGGATAAGTTGAGCTGCGGAGGCGGTGCGTATCCAGAGGCTCCGGTATCGTGTGGTCTCATGTACAGTTCCTTATCCAGCGGATCTTGCATTGGAATTGGGCTGGAAATTTGGCCCCGAACTATCCTGGAGCTGGGCTGTGGGCGAAGTTTGGGATTATTGTTGTTGTTGATGGCAGCGGCGCTCGATGACCGGGGCATGCCTTGGGGAGGAAGGGGGGATGTAGATGATCGATGCATCTTTTATTTTTCAATAATACTGAGAGAAATGACATGTAAGAAGGAAAAGGAAAAGAAAACAATGAAAAAGGAAATTGCTAGTTTTAAATGGAGCAGAGTAAGTTGAACGAGTGTCGAGGATTGAGTTGTAGAGAAGGGGCGATTGGTAAGTAGGGAAAGCTTCAGCGGCAGGAAACCGAGTTTGCGTATTATTATTATTTGATCTCGGTTTCCTGAGGAGCAACTCTCAGACCAGTTGGTGAGAGCTTCGGCTTTTCCGTCGTCAGGTTGTGTTAATTTTGGCGCCAGGTCAGTCCGTCCAGTCGGCTATGTCAGGTCAGTTTGGCGAGAGCAGAGGCCGTTCTGAGTCCTCAGTCCACTGACAGCTCGCCAGGCTACGACGGAGCGATCAAAGTCAACTTGGGCCAGGCGTTGTCGAAGGGTCCGAGGGGCCAAATCGCGGGGCAAGAAGAAGACTGGAGCAAAAGATAAAAAAAGAAAAATATCACTATTAAGAAACGAGAGACACGAAATAAGGTCAATGCGATCTGGCCAACGGCGCCATGGCCAGTCGCCACAAGAAAGTTGCAGAAGTTGAAGTGGCACAAGGTAGCAATGGAATGGAGCGGCGATGAAGATTGATAGCTGGCGGCCACGACCGGGGCGAGCGAGTAGCTGGTCTTGTGTAATAGGCCTTGGACAGGCGGAGGATGAAACACGATTGCGCCCTGGTCGCATTTTAACGGAGCCCCCAGATGGCCCCAAGCATGCAGCCAGGCTAGCGAGTGATGAGGAGTTGGCATCGAGCCGGCCGAGGCGCATACTTTGAAACGCCCAGGAAGGGCAGGTCAGAGACGCGCCAGAGAGCCGCCGTGGACATGAAAGAGCTCGTATGGGCTGCGGTGCACCGGTATCAGGCCGGCCGCCTTATTCCCCTTCGAGTACCTTCACCTGGACCAGGGCCGGTGTCTCTGTCCTGTCCATGTATAATAATACGGCGAGCTGCTGTCCGGAGCGCGGAAGACGGAACGCAGATTCAAACGAGGGTCGCGTGCGTGGAAATACGGCCTGCACTTCGTATGTACCAGATCCAAGCATGATGGAGCAGCAATGCCCAGGGCCCCTCTCTTTCTGCTGCCTGCTGCGAGCTGCAGTGCCGTTCTAGCAGCCACCGGGGCGGCACAAGCACGGCGGCAGGCGAATGGCTGGCCGCGCAGCCAAGCGTCTCTTGCTGGCCGAGACCATCGCTCTGCATCAATGGCGCCGGACGAGGCCATTTGACAGACGTCTGTCGTGGCAGCTGCAGCCACAATCCGCAGCGACTCAGGATTCCCCGTTCTCCAGCAGGGCTCTCCGCCAAGAGATGCCGGCCACGTTGTTCGCAGGGGAGGGCTGATGGGGTCTCGGGATTGGACCGCACTCCGACAGCACAGAAAGGGGCTCCCGGCGCAGCGTCGCGAAGCCTGTGCAGTACGCAGCGAGAGGCAGCTTCGGGATTGATGCTGGATCACTGGCCGGTGGATGCCATACTGGACTATACTGTAAAGCTCGCCGCAGGACAGGGTCTCTCCGGCCTTGGCTCCTCGATTAAGCGACCAGAGACGATGCCTGGCTCCAATAGCGCTGGCGGTGGCTGTAGCTGCGAGTCGCTGCAAGGACTAGCAGATGCTGGTGGGCGGCT
This sequence comes from Trichoderma gamsii, assembly GCF_001481775.2. NCBI lineage: Eukaryota > Fungi > Ascomycota > Sordariomycetes > Hypocreales > Hypocreaceae > Trichoderma > Trichoderma gamsii. The sequence continues at coordinate 78,298 of NW_020171382.1, read as the reverse complement.
GAACCCGACGGGACCGCCACCATTGATATCCATTGAGATAGCTGGTGTTGCTATCTGATGCTAGTGGTGGAGGTGGTGGTGCAGCTTCCGCTGTGGCTTGTCAGAGGCCGAGACGGCAGGCAACTTGAATGCAGAGCCAATTCTGGCGAGATACTGATCACGGAGCCAGAGCAACGAGAGCGGCGAGAACAGGCAGTCCAATGTCACCAACAAAGAGAAGAATTGCGGCAAAGAGACCAAAGATCTGCATCTGCACCGGCAACGTCCCTGTCAGCGTTACCACCGCTAACGGCTCCAAGCTTCAGGTGAGAGGCGCCGTAAGGCACTACTGCAGCGGCAGGTGCGAAACGAGTGAGCTCTCAAAGCTGCACCTTCCCGAACCCATGGCCTGTGGAGATGACAAATTGGGCGCGCACAGAATTTCCGCTCACAGCTTAATTTGATACCTACAGTACCATTAACAATCACAGTCAGAGAGAAGCCAAAATGATCCATGCCATGGACTTTAGAAACTCCAAACTCCGCAGCTGCTCAATTCCCTCTCCTCGCTCTCATCAACTAATATCCAGTAGCGTATCATAAACTACAGCCAGCACAGACACGCCGTACTCGGGCCGGCATGGTGTTGAAACATACAATATACAGCACGAACGAATTATGGGACTGGCTGCGGAATAACGCAACCCCAAGCAGAAAATCGACTCACTCACCGAGAGTCCTGCGACCATCTTGCTGCCAGGATTTTGTGACAAGTGACGAGACAGGCCGCGCTACTGTCCCAGGCGCATGCGTGGCTCGTCTCAAGGGCTGCCAAACGGGCGCCTATTCCATCTTGTATTCCATCTCCGAAGCAGGCCAAAATAGCTCAATCTTTTCTTCCAGTTTCGTTCTACCGAGCACTTCTTCTCTCGGGGCAGCGGCCGTTTGCGATTTCTTGCTTTCGTTGTCGTGTGGAAAGCTACCGAGATATTTCTGCTAGGGGAAGCGAAAACCTCCCCTGTCAGACCATGGCCGCCAGGGAATCCCAAAGCGCCGGTGGAATTGCTGTAATTGGCTCTGTGATTGTCTCTTCTGGGAAACCTGCTCAGCGAATATTGCAAACTCGTGGCTCCCCAGATTCGTTTCTCGTCTCTCCATCTCTACTCCAGACTGATCCTTTTTCTTTTTTTGTTTCCTCCGTCATGCGGCCAGCCAAGCCGGAGCCGTTATCCGACTAAGCACTATGCAAAGCATGAAGTGGCTGTAAGCCCTGTTGCACTGGTCGCGTCGCCCAATCGTTTCAGGCCATTTTGGAGATCTGGACCAGGGGGTCTTTGATGCGTGTGGTTCATGCGGTAGATCCGCGTGGCTTCAAGCCTCCTTCTAGAAGGAATGTAAGGGAGGGCCGTGCTTCTCTCATCTCAAATTGCCACGCAGAGGCCACACGGCAGCCATGCCCTCTCGAGATGCCAGTTCGTGATTTGTGATGGCGATGATGTGCATATTCTGTTTGCTTGACGCGGAGTAAATGTGAGCATGGCTGGTATCTCGCTGCTGGGATTGGCAGGTTGACGGAAATCGTCTCCCCTTACCGAGATGAGATACCGTCTGGCTAGCGAAAAAAGGCATGTCTCCCCAGCCTGAGAACATGTACGTACACAGCAGGGGATAAAAAGAAAAAGCCCTCAGAAGCTACAGTACGCCGACAGGTTTGAAGATATCATTCAAACCATCGCCCACCTGCAGCTTCTCGCAGCAATATTACCCTTTCGAGCACCAGCATCACACAAACTTGCTCCAATACTCCCACCTCATTCCACCTCAACCGACAAACAGCATGTACCTAGGCAGAACGGTAGTACAAGCGCACAATTACACGGCATGGGATCCTCAAAAGATGTCAGACGGAATGAATTCCAAGATTTGACGGCAAATAAACATCGAGACCCGTCGGAAACGCAGAGCGCCGTCGTACCGCAAACACGTGAAATTAAAGTGTAATTTCAAACCGGCGTTATTTCCATCTAATTGACCAATTCGGGCATATGTAGAGTGTAACCTTGGTTACCTAATCTCGGTTTGTCTAATTCTTTTTCTTTTGGCGAAATGGCTGTTAATAATCATGGCGTGGGATGCCCTATTTCCGTAATTGACCATGCTATTTAGTCAGTATCGAGTATATTACCTTCTCATGATGCTTAACGGTAACTTGTACTTCGTATTTCTCTTTCGTTTATTCTGCATCGTGGATGCAGTCTATTTCGATTTACTCTCGGCTAACTTCGGTCGCGTCAGGATACCTCAGATCGGCATTTTCTTCTAGAAACTCCATCCACTTTTTCAGAAAATTGCTTCCCCTACGAGAACAAGAAAAAGAACTTTCGTCAGTACTTCCGCTTCCATCTTATGGTCATCAATGGGAGGAAAGGGACGTTACCTCTTGACCGTCTCGGAATCTCCAATGACCGTCAATGATCGCTTGGGCCGTGTCATGGCGACTGTCACTTATTAATGTCGCTGCGCTGGACCACGGAAAATGGGAATCAACAGGAAGTTTCCACATGCAAAGAAACTTACCATTCAGTCGTCTCTTTTCTCCCAAGAAACCCACCTCGCCGTCGGGGTTACTTCGCACAAGACTCACAATCACAGCCTCCTTTTCACGCCCCTGGAAGCCATCCACGCTGCCAAGTTCAATGCCCGGGAATTTCTCTTTCAACGTTGCAAGCGCAGCAAGCTAGCTCTCACTAGTCAGCATTGATCGCTCTCTCTCTCTCTCTCTGTGTGTGTGTGATATATGAACTCATCTCTCTTAAAAAGAGTACGAATGACGGAAGAGTGTGTTACTTTACCTGTGCATTATAAGGGGTGACGACAGCAATGTCCTCGGGTCGGACGCCGGCTTCTACCAGCTGCTTCACATGCAAGCGCACCAGAGCCGCTTCCATGTCATTGCTCTTACTCTCGCCGTGCAGATTGCCCCTTTTCGGGCCATCTTTGTCGTCATCTTCATTTCGCTCTGGGAAATCACCTCCCTGGGTATCAATAAAGATGAGCGGCTCTGTAGTGTCCTCGTTGCCTTCCACGTCGTATTCTAGATCCTTGAGCAGCCGTGCTTTCACCGCGTCAGCCGCAATGAGCTCCGACCCGTAAAGCTCGTCTGACGGAAACCGCATAATCTTTTCATGCATTCTATATTGCGTTGTAAGCATACGCTTGATAGCCGGCCCGTGAAGGGCCAGAAGACGGTCAAAGAGAGTGGTCTCAAGCGTCATGCCCCTAATGACAGACGTGCCGTCATCGCCTTCCTTGATTTTCGATGCCTTGACTTTTGAATTAAGGGATTTGATTGTCGGCGGTAGTTGTAAATGGTCTCCGGCGCAGACTACTTTCTTTGCTGACAGCAACGGGACCCAGCACTGCGCTTCCAGAGCTTGACTCGCCTCATCAATGATGACCACGTCAAACTGTTCGTTCCTCAACTGGAAGCCTCCGGCACCGTGTAGCGTTGCAAGAACAACTTTGCTACCGCCAACGAGGTTGCTGACGCATCTCCTTTCCCGCTCTCTGTATTCCTTCCGTAGCTCCTTCAAGTCGGTGTAGATGGCTTTCCGTTCTTTACCACTCTTGGTCTTTTTGATCGACGCCTGTTTAGCGTCCATCTCCGCGCGGACATCTTTGACTATAGCACCAGCCTCAGACGTCTGCGTGAGAACATCGAGAGAATGGTTAAGAACAGATGGTAGGAGCCGAGCAGGGTGGCCAAGACGAAGGATGGGTATCTTGTGCGGCGAGAGCCGCTCGACAATGTTGTCAACAGATATATTAGACGGGCCGCAGACCAATATTCTCTGATTACGCTTGATCATTTGCAGAATCAGCTCTATCAGTGTGTGAGTCTTGCCGGTCTTTGCCCAAATTAGCATCACCAAGCACTTTACAAGGAAGAGTACGTCACAGGATGTTACTAGTCAGTCACTTACTCCAGGAGGTCCGTGGATGAGGGCTACTTCTCGAGAAGCCAGCGCAAATCGAATGGCATCCTTCTGCGAATCATTCAGAGTTGGGTCTATCCATTCAAGGTTACCAACCTCATCGCTCGTTGATAGCTTCTGCGGTACCGGTGAAGGGCTCGATAGTCCAAACAGCACCCTGATGAAGCTCGAGTACTCTGACTCTCCCATCTTTTGTAGCTTCTCCATAGTCTGGTTCATACTTGTCATGGTCAGCTTAAAGACTCTGGCTTAGATAATTATATAAAGCGTTTCGTCACTCCCTACCGTCGATATGTAACCTCGTCGGCCAGTTTCACCATCCACACTCTCCCCGAAAACAGAACATCATCTTTCCCCTCATCCAGCGCGACGTTAACTGCCGCTCTCTGTACCCTTGTAACTACGCCTCTGGCTCCCTTCTTCTCGAGCTCTTTGATTTCTCTCTTCTTTGCACTCCCCGCCGGCTGCTCTGCCACCAGGACAATGTCCCCAGTCCGAATGCCATGTTCAGGCAGCTCCCCCGTGCTTGAAGTTGCGCTGTCTGGACTCAGCTCCAGCACTGTCTTGCCCCCCAATCCTGTCCGCTGCGAGGAGATGTTCAGATTTGTGATGGCCAGTCCAGCTCGCTGCAGTCCAGTGGGGCTGTGATTGGTGATGAGAGTGCTCGTTTCCTGGATCTCGCTCTGCAGCTCCTGGTCTAGCAGGGCAAGCTGGGTCGCTGCAAAAGACGGCACGTATACTGAATCCATGGACGGCGTCTTACGAAGCTGCAGCGGACAGCTTGGAGAACTCCAGATGTGTCAAGTCAATTCGCAGCCTGTAGTATGCGAGGGGTGACAAAGCGGCACCAAAACCCCCACCATCTGGATTATGACATACCACACCCATATCTGCTCTTATCGGCCTTGGGAAAGCATCGATAAGCCGACCAGCACATTTTCACATGTACGACAAACAGGAGTGCACAAGTTAAACGCGAGCCAATTGGTAAAAATGGTCTGTTTTGTACATGTTCAACTCTCTTTCTTTTCAGTCTGCGAAATTGCCAAATAGGTATTAATTGGTGAGATTCGCTTTGATCCATGTGCAGACACGCGCCTGATACACCATATTAAAGAGTAACAAGAGTAACAGAAATCCAAAATACAAAACCCAAAACCAAAAGTATCTCTACGCCGATCCCAATGCTGCCCCGAAAGTATGTAGCTCCGTTAAATCATTCTTTAGAAGCGATGATGATAAGAAAAAGATGACCTCCAATCACTCAGCACCACACTACGAAGGTTGTATGACAATGACAACCACCAGTGACAAAATCATGAGGGCCAGCGCCACGAATGACATGATGAGGATGGTCCCGCGACTGGCCGGAAACTTGCCCTTGAGGATCCATTCCTGTGCGTGAAAATAGCGTTTGCAGCCCAGCAGCAGCGTCACGATGCTGATCACGAGGAATGTCGCACCCAATGGCCGGCCCATCTTTTGCAGTTTTGTGTGATCGAAATCGACCATGTTCGCAGAGGCAGAGCCGGTATTGAGGCGGAACAGCTGCGTCACGGCGACGCCAATGGATGCAAAAGCTAAAGAGGTTCGTAGCCATGCTAGAAAGGTGCGCTCTAGAAGTAAACGAAAAAAAAAAAAGAAAGGTCAGCGTGGTCAATCAATTGGTTTCTCCGAGACATGCAGCGCAGCCGTCGATGTGCACGTGGGCGCTGTGGTGGAAGTGACATGTGCGACATACCGAGAGCGAGGTGGTCTCTTGCGACACTTCCTTTGTTCTCCAATTCGAGGGATTGAAACTTGCGAAACGTCTCCTTCGTCCACGATGGCTTCGACGAGTTCGCCTTTGCTGGCCCGTCCGCCTCTTCCGAGCTGGCGGCCCCGTTCCGCCGCCTCAAAGAGTGGTGGTCCTGGTCTCTGTGGTGGTTGTGGTTCTCATTCTTCTTCGTCGTATCGCTGTATGAAACTTTTCTCGGCGGGCGGGAGGTGTCGCTTTCATCGCTCGTCGGAAGCGTCTGGTAGCCCAAGATTCCTCTTCCCATCGCTGCCGAGGCGCCATTGTCGGCGCTGGCACTGCGGGAGGAGCTTTTCTGGAGGAGGCTCAAAGAGGCGGGATCCATGGTTTCCGCCCGTTGCAAAGCTGTCTGGAGTGCCGCCAACATTTGTGATTAGCGCCTCTTATATTCAACACTTTGCCAATGCCAGATTCGGGTGTCGTGGCAAGCCGACCTGCATGCCGAGGACGCTTGAAGCTGCGGTGCAAGGACAGAGATTGGAGGGTGGCAATGGAGATAAGAAAGATAGAAGCACGCACAAACGACGCCGCCTTTTTAAGCAAAAGCTAAACACAACAACGGCCGCGTCTCACCTCGAGAATGTCATTAATCCGGTCAGTCGACTGGCGGCGCTGGTGCAGGTCAGCCCTCGACAGCGTCTTCTTGGGCAATGCCACAGAGGCTACCGCAGCATCGGCGTCGTTGATCTGAGAGGCCATGGCCATGGTCACGTCCGCGTCCGCGTCCACCACGCCTGGCGCAGGGGTGCTGCTGGTCTCACTTGACTACGACTCTACGGCACATGTGCCCAAGCTCTTGTGGGGATGGGCGGAGGCTCGACTCGGGCGCAAAGCGGCGCATTTAGACTTGGACTTGGGCCTGGTTGCGTGATTCTGGTGCAGAGTGGCGGCACAGCCAGCGGCGGCGGGAGATGGGAGAAGCAATTGAGATTGATCTCAGAAGGAGCAAGGCAGCTGGAATTAAGAAATAAATTGGCTCCCGCGCGGTATAACTAGTTCAATGCACAGATAAGTGGTGACTTATCCATCCCGCCGTCAGTGGCCACTCGGTCTCCGTCAGCCCTTCGAGGAGCGAGATCCGCGATGCCAGCCGCGCTATATACGTCATTGCGCCAGCTACACGCCTCAGCGTATAAGTGCCGGTGCAGCTTTCAGTTTGATATTGACGTTTCCATTTAGGCTTTATGTTGCCTCTGGTCCTTGACTGTCCTTGAATCCCTCTCTTCTCTCTCTCACCTCTCTGCCAAAGACGCCAGGATCAAGACTAGATCTGCGCTGAGGCCAGCTTCTTCCAAGCGCCTTGTCATTCTCAGTCCCAGCAAAGAGGTCACACGGGACCAGTAGTCCTGCTCATGCCCGCAGAGAAGGAAGTTCGCATCTTGGCTTATAGATCGTCTGACGGGCGTGGGGCTGCATGGCGGCGGCGCAACCCACCTTCGTCGGCTCGTCGGGGCTCTCGCTGCATCTATTGAACGGCAGACTTAACGGTTATCAAATGCCATTGCCGGCGTAACGTCTGGAAATTACTTCTTCTTTTTCGTTCATCTGTTTATTTAATCTGTCGGTGACTGCCTCATAGCCATTTTATACAATGCCACGCACTTTATCCTTTCTCCTCCGGCGGACCAGATTGTATGGCACGGAATTGTCGCAGAGGGCACCGACGGCCCAGCATCGCCGACATCCGACGACAGAAATGTGACGCTGGTGGCCTCTACATACGCCAGGTGAGGGGTTGCGTGGTGCACCGGAGGCGCCAGCCCAAGAGCCTTTACTGAACTTGCGTATGAAGCGGAGAGCTCTTCTTGTAAGTCGCCCCAACTGCGGTCCTCGTAGTCAGGCGATGAGACGTGAGCCAGCGTTGTGTATACTAGCGTGGCTTTCTCTGTGCGAACAAATGTGTGCCATGCCCTCCAGCAAGATGAAGCTGTTTCTGGATGATACACAATCTCTGCGCTGCTCTCTTCGATTTTCGATAGACCAACATGCGCATGCCACTCTACAATAGACTGTCGAGGGAGCTCCTCCACTTCAGCAGCGAAAAAGGGAGGGATGCACGAGTCTGGCTCGTTCTGCTGTCTGAGTGTAAAGATGGACCAATCAGGTAGTTTTGCGCGCGCATTCTCTTGGTTGTTCCCCAGTGAGGCGTATTGAGAGTTATGCTTAAGATCCCAAGGATCCAGCTCGCTTTCGTCATCTTCGTCGTCCTCCGGTGACCCATGGGCCAGCTTCCACGCGAGACCAGCAGCCTTGGCATAGCGTTTCATTTCACCGGTTGAAGATGACTTTGTAAAGTAGGCTACAGCGCTGCTCCAGAGCTGAACCTTCATCTCAAGCCCGATTCGCCATAGATGTTGCAAGGATAGATCAATCTGCATGGCGTAACTGGTCTCCGATGGAGGTGGCAACGCCATTGACGCAGGTATCAAGGGAATCTGACCGGCAATATATATGGCACGTACATCAGTCTCCTCTGCTTTTGCTGATGCAGAGATATCAATAGCTTGGCTGTACGGACCAATATTCGCCGGGGCCCAATATGATCGAGACTGAACATGAAGGCCATTCCTGTGAGAGTTGACCCCTGATTTTAGTACAGTGAGAAACGCCATGACGTTGTAGCTGGGCGGAAGTAGAGGACCACATGAGATTGTGACTCGAGATGGCGGGTTCGGCCTTGTAAAGAGTTTGCCATAATCTGCATTTATTTTTGGAAAGTCCGTCATGTTACGCAGGATGATGGTTGTATTGATAATTCGAGCCGCATCGATAGACGAAGAGGAGAGCAACTCTCTGATTTGACTGACCACAGATTGCATTTCTGCTTCGATAGAAGATCGATCTGCAGAAGAGTTGGCCAAAACAGACCATCGCAGAGTATCATCGTCTTCTACCAACGCTGAAGAGAAGTTGTTGCCGAGGATTCGCGGCTTCAGAGCTCCTGCGTTCTGCTTCCCACTATTCTCAACCTCTTTCGTGCTTGAAATTGTATCCAATATTGACTGAAATTTGAATTCCAGTAGCTCAGGGGCTCTGACGGATGGTTCTGGGCTCGCACCAACGTCAGAATCCTCTGGTTTGTCCTGGAGGCGGGCTCCTCGAAGCATCAACCAAGTCGAGCCACCCCCTTCGTTGACAACTTTCCGCCCCTCCTCAGGAATCAAGATGCTCTTTTTGAACAGCCACGACGGCCCATCCAATACAAGCGTCTCAAACTCGCCCCCTTCGCCCAAAGAAGCGCCTTCAGCCGCACCAAACTTTCTCAAAGCGTTCTTCACTCGATTTACCCCTTTGATACTTGACACTCGTTCCCACAGATGGCTTTCATCGAGGCCCGCACTTGCAACTTTGATGATCCGAGCATCAAGCCCAGCGACAGCCATATCACGCAGCAACTGAGCCTCGTCTGCAACCTCATTCGCAGGAGGCGGAAGAACAGGGTATTTCCAAAGATATGCCAACGGAGTGAGACCAAGTCTTAAAGCTATCGACTCGACTCGAGTTCGCTGGTAAGTAGACAGGATAGCTCCGGAACAAAGGGCGTTTGCTTCGGGATGGCGAGCTTTGATAGCTTGAAGTAGAAGCAACATTGACTCGGTCTCGTCAACTTTCGAGAGCGCATCCTTTTGCTCTCCAGACGAATAATCATAATCCCGTTCATGATGCAGTGCCCCGCCGCGAATTGGCTGTCGATAGAGGGGTAGGCCAGTCGCGGCAGCATAGAGTGGGATGACTTCATGCCCAACCGTCTGATACATGAAGCTATTCAGGTCCTCCTCGATAGGCTCTGCATCTTCTGCAGCCGGTGATATTTTCTCCTGTGCTGGATCGATAAACTGGGCATCTTGGAGAGCTCCTGTGGTACCATCTACCACTGGATACAAATTTGCCAGGGCCACGATGCGGTGCCCATGACGAATGCAGTGAAGAAGATTAAAGAAGCTGTCTTTGCCTCCCGAAATGAGCGCAATCACATTTAATGGTTCGGAAGTCATTCTTTGGCCGGATTAAAGCTCGCACTTGAGCCTGTATGCAAACAAATTGTGAGGTCAAAAATGCGCATCTAAGCTCTCACGTGCATGCAACTTTTTTTTTTTTGGGGTGCTATCTTTTTTTCGGTACGCCTACACGAAAACCTACATGTTTACCAACTTCAAGTTTCCTTCCACAACATCACATTCGAGAGAGTATTGAGAAAAAAAAACTTCACAAGCACACATATCACAACAAGCCTCTGCTGACAACACACAGCATATTTTCTTCTTCTCAGATTCCAATTACTTCATTTCGTGCGCAGTGCACACGTGCAACAAAGCTACTTACAACGTGCGGGCTGATACGACTCAGTCCTCCACAGCCCACATCACCAACTTTCAGCCCTGAGATAAGACTTCTTCACGCTAATATAGCACAGGAGCTACCATGGTCTAATTCTTTCAGCTTGAGCACAAGAGGCCTCTAGGCAGATATCAACAACCGCACGCCTGTCCTAGCTGGCAAACTAACGACACATCTTCCGTCATCAGCGCACGTTTACTCCGCATCAAGCTATGATAGCAACGGCGATCCTCTGCTGCTAGCGACCCTTCACCCGCCATCGGCGTTAGTACGCGCCGGCCATGAAGGCGAAAGAGAGCTATGAGAGCACGTGTGCCATGCTAGTTATTGGCAGTCTATCAAGCTACGCTGCTAGTATTACTCGCGCTCCTAAAATGAGGCCCTGACTCGAGCACGACGATGAGCGCCCTGGGCTACGGCCTTTAGTCTTCTGTGGGGGTGGCCATTGATTGCTCCAAAGCTCAGGCGCTACGAGGGGAGCTATACGGATCAGTAGGTCAGTTCCTGATATGCTAGTGAATAGCTTGGAGGGCTAATATAGCACAGATACCAAAATACTAGTAGTCTGGAGTGAGACAAGGTCAATTGGTGCTTATGGCGTTCATCGGCAGAGATGGACATGGACAGGCAGTTGAGCAATGTCCATCGGCCGAGTCTCTCCAGAACGCCCGCAAAACAGGATGCTCTTCTCCGCATAAGCATCAGTTCAAGGCAATCTCTGGCTGGATTCCGAGCCTGCAAGCCAAGAGTACACTCCGAACTCCGTATCCTCCCATCTATGGAGCCGGTACGAGGGCGTGCCTTCTACTGACCTTCGACAACACGCACTAATTTGTTCTTCTGCTTTTCGCTTGGCACACATGTACCCAGCACCGCGGACCAGGAACGCCCAAAGCTATCACCGAATGGTTCCATTGACCGAAACCCACCGTCGAGTTAATTAGCCACTATACGATTACACGAAATAGCTTCTTTGCTTCGCCTCCCAATTAATCTGTCGCCACCAGAAAACGCCACTGGGGGGAAAGACTCTATCAGGGACCATGATGGCCAAGCTATTCGCCTGTCTAAATATGGCGTAGCAGCGCATCACCAATCTTTCATTTCCACCATTTCCAGAGCCCACACACCCCGGGCCTAAATTCGAAAGCTCCAAACCCCTCCCAGTCTTGAGCTAGTCAGGGACCGTTCGACAATGCTAGCAGCTTTTACCCTCTCGTCGAACCTGGACCGGCCTTGGTCCCCCTCCCATATTAGGGCGTTTCCGCATTGCCTAAAGAGTGAGCCCTGGGCAAGGCACGTTCCCTCTTCAACGGACCAGACGGGCCATACCCGGCCCCCGGATAGATTGCGCGAGAGATTAGCTCCATCGTAGATATGGAGTCGCACGACTTTCCTGTAGGCACGGAGCGCCGCCGTGCCTGGCCTGGTGTAATTCAGACTACGCCGAGGGGGGTCTTGTACGAGTAGCCCATCGCTAGCGTTTTCTCTCCGACAAAGGGTACTTCCCAAGAATGCCACCGAGCAAGCCCGTACGATTAAGCGAATATGTGACGGCTCACTTTTTTCATATACAGTACCTGGCTGTACCTGAGGTAGCGTCCCCGCGGAATGGATCAAACGCAAAGGAGGTTTTTTCTTCGCTCGTTTCCAAGTTTCTTCTATTTTCCTTCTATATTGCTACATAGACCAGGCAGGGTCCCCTCCTCTCCCCCCCTCCCCTCCCAGTACCAAGTTCACACTACGACGAATGCTACTACGCTACCCTTGGCTGGTCTGAGTATGGGGCCGGAGAAAGACGCGACGGGGTCGTTCTTCATCCCCCCTTCCTCGCTCCTCCTCTAGCCAGGGCAACTAGGAAGAAGTAGGTACATCCCCACATGTATAGAACCGTCACAGAAGGAAATCCAGAAAATGTGAGCTGAACTCTACGCCTCAACTAGAGAGAAACCCATGCCAGGGCCATGGCGTGCCGGATAAGGAACAGCCAGTAATGCCGCAAATGTTCTCCACTCTGTCAACCCGGCGAACTCTTCCATCAATTGTTCTTTTTGGGCCATTGCCCATTTTGCCATTGAATCCCCCCCCTCCCCTCCTCCTGAGACGAGAGATGTCACAGGTCGTAAACTGTCAAACGAGTTTCCCCCTCTTCCCACCTGTCACTCTTTCTGTCACCTCCCCCCTTCTGCTCCTTCGTACTTGCAGAAAAATAGTCAAGGGTTATCAACTCTTGACCTAGGTTTTCGGGTTTTAGTTGCAGGTATGGTATCATGTAGGCGGGTAAACGGCTCAAGAGCGTAACTCTTGTCGTTATGTCTAGCGTTGTTGGATGCGTTTGTGATAAGTCGTAGAGAATCCTATCTATCGCTTCTCGGACGGAGGAGCAATCGAGGGGTGGTAAGAACGTTATCTGGACGAAGCCGCTCTTAGCTCTATGCCGGAAAGAAGACGGCTTGCGCAGTAGCATCATACCACACACACAAGTTCACCCCAAGCAGACTAATCATGACAAGATAGTAAGAATGGCAAGAGACACAAAAAGTTTTAGTTAACATGATTTCTTTTCTATGTCTAGTAGTAGTGTATGTCTAATATGTCTAAAGTCCCATAATCTATATCCCATTTCCCATTTCTATATACAAAAAAATTCGTAACAAACTTCACTGGCCACAGGCAAACATTCAGTCACCATCTCAAAAGAGGCACAATGCAGTAAGTTATTTTTTGGCAACAGTGTTTTTTCTTATTGGTTTGGCGTAGCGTCAAGTTAAAATCTTTCCTAAAAAAAAAATGATTGCGACCCGCACACAAACTGCCATTAAACCCACGTGCTCAATGAAGAGCAGTACAAATCAAAAGAATTGATGTACTAAAAGATAAGGAATCAACCTTCCAAATGATTGGCGGTAGTCCTCCACTGGCCTTTGATGCTTTCCAAGGCATCCCGTCTCTATGTTTCGGTTATTCCCACCATGACAAAAAACGACTTTTCCAGCCATCGCTCGCGATGGATCATTACACTTGTGTGTAATAACAGGGGCAGAGCCAACTGATTGGAATGCCGTCGTTGTGAGTGCCAAATATATAAAAAGAAATCTAAGATAAAAAGAAAAGAGTCCGCCATGCGCGCCCAAAAGCAGATAAAAAAACTCATGTCCTCTTCCAAGTTCGATCTGTGTCGAACCTTTTTGTCATGATGCAAAAAAAAATAAAAGTGTAGAAAAGATAAGGGGATTGAGTAATCCCGATATAAAAAGAATATCATCAGTATGATGTTGCAAGTCGATACAAGAACTGAAGGTTTGAAAATGCAATCATAACCGCTTGAGCTTTTTCCCTGTATGTAGTGTATAACCTCCTGTAGGTAAAAGTGTATGTGTTGAAAATAGGGCTGCACTTCTCCTCAGGCTAGTGAGCGAGAAAGTGTAGCAAGAATCGGTAAGAATTATCATGTCAGGCGTGTGTATATAGGTAATCATAGACCAGTCGTTTAGTCAGAGCGCTTGCGCTTCTTCTTGCCCTGGTCACCCTCTTCTGAGGAGAGCTCGCTAGCGCTTCCAGGAATCTCAGAGGCAATCTGGAACAGGACCTTGCCATAGGTGTTGTAGTCATCACCCACTGGACCAGTCATCATGCTGCCATCAAAGGCGGGGACCTCTGAGCCATCCTCAATGAGGTTCATGACAATGGCGCCACCAGCGTGGGTGCGGGCGTGCTGAGCCAGGTTGTCGCTGCGAGAGAACTTCTTGCCACACTCGTTGCACTCAAAGGGCTTCTCCTGAGTGTGCAGGGAGCGGTAGTGGCGCTTGAGGTGCTCCTGGCGACGGAAGCGTCTGTTGCAGAGATCGCAGACAAAGGTCTTGGAGGGATCCTCAGTCAGAGACTGCTTGCGGCCACGGCGGTTGGTGGGAGCGGGCATGGAAGAAGGGTCCTCGGAAGCGGAGGAGGCATTGGAGTCGGAGGCAGCAGAGGCAGCCTGAGTGGCGCCAATCTGCTCGTTGCCAGACTGGGAGCCGCTGGCAGCAGTGTTCATGATGGGCTCCTTCTTCTCCTTCTTGCGTCTCTTGTCCTGGTGGACGTCGGAGAAGTCGACAGATGAAGTTGGGCTGGGCAGAGAGTTGAAGCCAAAGGCGTCGTTGTCCTCGAAGCTCAGCTCCTCGTCACCGATGAAGCTTCCGTGGCCCAGAGAGACAACTGAGGAGCCGGTGCAGGCACGGGGGCGAGAGATGTCAATGGGGTTCACCTCACCAAGGTTGACCAGGTTGCTGAAGTCGGCCTCGGACTCCAGATCGGAAAAGTCCTCAAAGGTCGGCAGACCGCTGGGCAGGGCTGGGTTGAAGTCAAAGGTGGGCTGGGCGGACAGCTGCTCGCCCTTGATGTCCTCGGCCAGGCCCGTCAGGGTAAACTCCGGGGCCAGAGTGGGGTTGGAGCCAACGGAGACAGTCAGGTTGCGAGGATCGCAGAAATCAACATCGTGCTCCGATGTGACGGACCGCGCGTAGGGAGTTGGCGAGGGAGACAGAGAAGGGCATGAGGCTGTGGACAGGATGTCGCTCGGGCTGGAGGTGGGCGAAGGCACCTTGCTAACCTGGGATTGAAAGTACACTGCCCAAAACGGATTAGCCTGAGTCCCGCCCCAATATTCATTTCAAGGTGCAATTCCGGCTATTGCTTCTTTTTTTACTTCCATGGAAGGAAGAGAAGGTTCGAATGCAACGGCCGCGGAAATTAAATCAAAAGATGCCCGGGGGGGGAAACACTTACCAGGCGACAAGGGTGGCGAGACGATGCTGGCCCAGTCAACGACCAGGCTCTCAGTTGTGTCAACGGCCTCCTTCATGGCGATGCCCTCCAGACCGGAGAACATGGGGTTCATGGGGGTCTGCAGCATGTCGCAGGCCTTGGGGCTGCCGACGGTGCTGCCAGAGGTGGACAGAGGAGGAGTGGAGGGGAAGTAGGGGTTGTCGCCAAACTCTGCGTCCAGCATCATGTGCTTGCGGGACAGCGGAGGAGTGCTTGTGGGAGTCATGACTGAAGGGCCGTTGCTGTAGAGGGTCGGGGGCTGAGAGCAGGAGGAGTTTGGTCGCGAGTACATGGGCGTGGGCGGCAGGGTCGGTACCATCTGGTAGGCGGCCATCTGCTGTGCGAAAATGGCCTGGCGGGCCATCTTGTGGTCGTGGTTGTGGTTGTAGAAGTAGAACGCTTGCTGTCCCATAGCCTGAGACATCATGCCGTCCATTGTTTCTCTGTTTGCGCAGCGTGTGTTAGCTCTTCAGGTGTTCCCTCTGCCATGATGATCATGTGGGCATCGTTGCTCGGCTTGTCTAACCTCTTTGTGGTTGCTTCCGAACAATATTTAAATATTAAGTGTTATAGTTGTAGGTAATAAGTAATAGGTAGTAGGTAGCGTTTCCGTATTATACAATTGCCCAGGCAATTGGTCAGACAGGGAAAGAGTGGTTTTGGTTTGTCGTCAGGTCGTTTCCGGCTCTGGTATAAAGAATGGATGGTTTGGATGTGCTGGCTGCGTTGTATGTATTGGCGCAAACAGACAAGATGGAAGAGAGGATGGATGGATATGCGAGTGGACGAAGAAGTGCTGAGCAAAAGAAGGGAAGGAGTCTCGAAGAATTATATCGAGGGTCCAAAGAATGTCAGGTCGCAAAAGAAGGAAGAATCGAGGGTATAAAAACAAGATCACACAAGCTCAAGGTTGTCGATCGTATGAGATGAGTTGATGGCTTCGGCGGGGGGCCATGGCAGGATAAGTAGGACGATGAAGCCCAAGCAAGATCATCAATCGACCGATAGGCAGAGCCAAAGGTGGGAACGCTCCGTTGCCTCCACGAAGGCCCATGTCCACTCTGTCTCACTCGACGGCGGGCCAAAAGCCAGGATCCGTTGCGCGGACATGACGGGACAGGCTTCCCTCCCTGGCCCCTGTCGGCCGTGAGGTGTCTGGGGCGAGTCCAGTGGTGTGCAAAGTCGAGTTGGGCCAGGGTGTCTTAGCACGTCTGGGATGTCTGAGGTGACCAGGATGGCGCCTGGGGTGTGTGAACCTTGAGAGGACCCAACTCCAAGGTCCAGCGGGCTTGCAGGGATGCCTTAGTATAGTATACGAGACCCTGGTCCGGTGGCCTAGAGAGCGTCCGTGGAGGCGGTACGTACCTAGTGCCGAGCTAGCAGGCCCAGGTGGGAAGTTGGCAAAAAAAATCGCAGTTGATCAGGCCAAGCTCGAGTCGTTGGCTCTGCTGGCAGTGGGTACGGGCTGCTAAGCCGGTGGGCCACCACCAGACAACACGACTCTGCGCTCTCGTCTGGTGAGCGCGCGAGCTAGCAGCGTCCATAGCATAGTAGCACGAGTAATAGCACTACATGTACATGAATACAAGTTACATGGCCGTGGCATTACATGCAATGCAATCAAATCACAATCAGGACCAATTTTGGGATACTCCGGATGGCCTCGCGAGTTGCCAAGCACCAACGCGCACTTTTCAGACTTGCTTGAAGTCCCATCAACCCATCTCGCAGTGGGCGTTTGTGCCGTGCAAATTAACGAGATGACTGGCTGGCTGGCTTTGAGTCAACCGCGGGAGGGCAGGGCGCAGCCACATTTTCTAATTCTGGACTGAACTTGTGGTGTGGGCTTACCGGTACATACGAGCGAGCGTAACGTCCAGAGCGCAGCCATCCATACGGCATGAGGAACAAGCATACTGTATGTAACGAGAGAGAGAAAAAATGCTGCTGCCTCTCGGCTGCACCGCGACAGGCACCGCACAAACGCACAGGCTCTCCACTGCAGCTGCTGTCTTGGGATAGCAAAATGAGAGTGGGAAAAAAAACAAGTGAAAAAAGAAGAGAGTGTGAAAAAGCCACCATCATCAACCCAGCCTATGAGTGTTGTTCTTCCCCGGTTGTTTGTTGCTGCTATCGCGCGCATACGGCTAGTACATCTATCACATCTTATCACAGTCCGTCTTGGAGGTGTGGGCGCGCGTGCGTGCAGAGCAGGAAAAAAAAAACCAAAAAAGCCCACGAGATCCCCCAAAGCTCGACAAGATGGATGCCTCGCAAATGACATCTCAATGGCGGTAGTGCCGATGATTGGGCCGTAGATTGCCATGCCGTTCGTCTTGTCTGCTCGATGATTTGATGCTAAATCCCACGCGCACGCACACTTGATGCCCAGCGGCCGCCTATGGCATCAGCCAGACGGCGCTCAGGCTATCAGACTGGCGGGTATGCAGTGCAAGTGGCCTGCGCCGGCGCCAATCCAGCTGCTACCACTCGTCCCATCCAACTAAACAGGTACCACCGCCCACTAAGAATCCAAGCACAGGTGTGCTACGCGTGCTAGAGCTTTTCCAGGTGGTAGCACTGCGCTGCTTCTTGCTTTAGCCTGCAACCGCAAATCTCGCTGCCCATCTTGTTGACAGGCTGCCTCTGTGCGCGCCATTTTTCCCATCGATGCGCCCCCCCACCTCCGCCAACTCGCCCGGCCACTCACAGCGCAGCACGAGCACACTGTGAGCGCGTCACAAGCCCTGCAGAGTGCCGTGGTGCGATTGATAGGGTAGAAACCTCACAGCTTGCACAGAAAAAAGCCGCCGTCTCAGCTCTGCACACTGACGCACACTCGACTATGCACAGCCATTGGACTCGACTTTTGGCGTCACACCTACGTACAGTCCCCACCGCTGCAAGGCACATGATATCGCTGCTTGGGCGAGGCGCCGCTCAGCTATTCCAGTGGTTGTAAGTCATTCAGTTGTCTAGCAGCTCAGGTGAAACCGGCCGTTTTGTCACTAGGATAGTGGGAGTGGGATTGTTGAAGTGACGGTGGTGCTCCAATCGTAAACCTCAAACCCAATTGCAATCTTGGGGCCATGGCAAAACGACGTCAAGTGCGGATGCCAGATTGGCCGACGGAGTGGGAATGAAACTAGGCTTGATGTTACATCCACAGCAACTGGCAACGGCTGAAGAGAGTTGTTTGTTTGGCCATGCTGCCGCCCAGGCTGTTTAATTATGTGATGGTGTGTTTGTCACGTCAGGGCATACATATCAGTGAGTGGATATCTTATGTGCTTCTCTACATGTATTCACCTGCCCGACGGGCCAGTCAGCTCACTCATCCATCCATCCATCCATCCATCGATTCGATGAATGTTTGCGAGCCGGTAGCAGTCACACAGGCTGTGCAGGTCCTACTGGTTGTGGTAGGTCCCAAGGCCAGTATTTCTTATCATCCATTGTTATGTATAAGCATGCAGGTTGTTATAGCACAAGCACGAATGCCTACAATACAGCATCTGCGGTAATGATCTGGTCTTACGGTGGCCATCGACAACCAAACGGGATCTGACATATTGCCCAGTTGCCAGAACTAGGCCTAGTGCGTCGATCCCAATCCAAGAGGAGCAGACTGCATGAATGGATTGTGCTTGTTTATGTACCATTGTACTTTTGTACAAGAATAGCATGGGCCAGCTCCACTCGGCACTATACGCTCAATACCACCTTTTTTCGTCATCTGTTTCACACTTTTGCTCCTAGCCTTCTCGTATGTGCTCCATAATGCTTATGCATTAGGACTCTTTTCTGTTGTTTGTGTGTCAAATTAGTGCTGCGCGCTAGTGCTGGCCGGGACAGTGGTATTGGAGCCCGTAGGCCGTAGCCACACACAAGAGCCCAAATACGAAACGCCAATTCGCAAGCAGTAAAAGCAGAGACAAGAGAGACAAAAGCAACGTGCTTACTTGGATTAGATAAACGGGCTGCAGTATAGATAGGTATACGAAAAGAGAAAAAAATACGGGCAGCGTGGCAAGCAATCTTGCAGCCAAGCAAGATGCACCCCCTTCCAGCAGAAACTAAAATATCCGTATTTGCATTGCTTCTCTTTTCTCTCGTCCCTATTCGCTCATATCGACTCTTTTTCCGTTCCTATTGCTTTGTATCCTCTATTGTAATTCCTGCTGCATGGAGAACAACCACAACCCATGCTCAACCCCTCCCCTCTCTGCCGTAGTCGCCTAATTGTATGTGTTGGCATATGTACGTATACCGCCTCGTGCCAAAAGATTCCAGCAAAGCTTCCATTCCATCCAACCTCCTCCCTCTCCGGGAAAGCCAAACGTAGAACCGCGCTCGCTATCGCCTGGTGGCCCCGCGCGTTCCCGCAAAATTGCCCCATTGAGGCTCCAGGGCCCCCATCGCCTGGGCTGAGAATCGAGCCACGGCCGTCGACTCGCCGGTGGGTTCTCCGGCCCGCTAAAGGCTACTGGAAGGGCATTGAAGCTAGCTGTACTCCGTGCGGAGCCAGCCACTTCGACTCCAAGTCGGTGGGCGGTGGCTTTCCCCGGCACAGCAAACCGCCAGTTTCACCATCGGCCGTGATGGCTGCTGAGGCGAGTCATAGCAAGTGTCGTCGATTGCGGAAAAGAGTGGGAATGGCTCTGTTGTCCAGGGCGATCTTTCTGCGCTGGCGTGCCCTAGCGTTCATGTAACCGATTTCTCCTCATCTCGACCAACAATGGCGATGAAGAGCATCGAGTACTTTTGCACGTGCTTGTTGATGGAAACAAGTCCAAGAGAATACATGCAGCTGTCACCGCAATTACAATGATGGGTGGCTGCCGGGATGCAATTCCACTTTTTCCCTTTTGACGGTGTACGTACATGATTAAGCGAGCCCTGGCAGCCGTCCGATAGGCTGTTGCATGCAGCCATTCCTCCGGACTATTGCCAGACAAACAGCCTGCATGGCCGCCACTTTTGGCATCTAACGGTGTGTCGAGAGATGGGTGGGAGGCTGTTTCAATTTTCAACCGCTTGTTTATTTCGTCCTTGTCCATTCGGGCCATATTCCATTAGCCAGAACGCCTGGCGAGCCATTGGGGTCCATCACCGTGCAGCTGGGGAAAATTAAGAGACTACCTGTTTGCTATGCAGCGGTAGTACTGCGGACTAGCAAGTAGAACCACTCGTCTGTTGGTATAGCTTGCTGTTAGTCTTGTCTTGGAAGGACTATGGCAGTTTGCTAAGATACCTAGATGGCGATAGTATAAGTCGGCTCCGCTAGCCTTGACGAAAGAGGCAAAAATGAGGTGGTATCTCCAGGTAGTTGTTGGAGAAGCGATGGGACTCTGTAGGCCGAAGCCAGCCTGATTTGATCCAGCCGATGCTAATTGCTCTGGGGTACCTCTTATCGGAAGAGAGAGCATGTACGTCGCGAGCATCTAGCTCTATCTACTACGAGCCAAGTGATATCACAGCATCCAATTTCCCCATGCCCAAGATGGCCCTATCAGAGTCGAGCGGGAAGCACTGATCCTCATGTGCGTGCAGTGTGCGTGCAGTGTGCGTGCAGAGTGTGTGTGTGATGTGATTTACAGGCTCGTCCCGCATGCAGAGGGTTTCATCCAGTCCGAGCCGTCACGTCGGTGCCGTCTAGCGGTGTCAGTGGCTTGACGTTTGGTGACGGTGCCTGCAAATGCTCCGTACACACACACAACCAAGGTCCAGCAGGAATCTTGCGCCTGCAGCATCCGCCGATTATCACACGCACGATGCCAGCATTGGCTGCCGCCGTCGCTAACGTAAACGGACCTACGCAATATGCTGGAACGGTGGCTGCGGTCCTATTGGCTGCGCAGATTAATCTGAAACTCTAGTGCTGCATAACGAGTCGAGAAGGGAAGAAGTGCATGAACAAAGTGCACGGACCCTTGAACCTTGCACAAAGCAGCAGAGAGGCGTCTTTTTTTCCCGTCCAAGGCAATCTTTCGTTTCTTGTTTCTTATCGATATACCGCATTGCGTGGACTTTCGGGCAAATCCACTTCAACGTCGGGCCCTGGCAGCGGCAGGCCCGGGCCATTGCTGTGCACAGCAGCACTTTGGTACACCGTAACGGTAGCAGCATGTAATACGAAGGGTCCTTGATCCATAATCCATCAATCCAGTGTACTTCACTCATCATGTTTTTTGTTTACCTTCACCGACACACTAGAATAAGCGAATGCTCCGGCAGAAGCTACAAGTGCGCATGATGTGCAATTATGGGATGATCCTCCACCCGCTGGACGCGGATAGCACGTGCGGACGAAACGGGATATTGAAGAACAACTGGGGGAACATGCGCCAGGCGCAAGCGCCGTCCGTCAAATTGATTTGCTAGCCGGAACAGGCAATCACATCAAACAATCAGGCACCGCAAGAGCAAATGGATCGTCCCAAGTGCTGCCACTATCACTCGCCGTCTCTACGCCGTTGGCCGTCGACGGCGCTGCTACGCCCAAGACGGTGCTAGGCCCCGTGTTGCTAAATGAAAGAGGCGGCGCTCCGCCCCGTACCGACATTGTGCCGACGACTGTGACCCCGGGCAACCAACAGACGACTGTTGTGCGAGCAATTAATCAATCAATCGGCCCTCGTTGGCCGCACTATGTAATTAATCATGATGTGATGAATGGAGACGCATACCTACCGTGTGCGTGTGGGAGTGCGAGTAAGTGGCCGGCCAGCATTCAATGGGTTGACCGACAAAGCAATAAATTATGTCTGGGGTCATTAATCGCAGCATACGAATGCACGCTTCATCGCCCGCGCATGCACAATCCGGCGCTGTGACTGGCCGGCGTCCCCCACCGCCGGCGCGTCCCCACTGGGAAGAGACCGCCACTGCTGCAGACGCAGCCATGCAGGAACCAATGCGGCCACTGGAGCCCGCCGTATGCAGGTACCGCCCACAGCTGCTCAGGGCTCGTTCCGCCTGGCCTTCGCCCCCCTCCCCCCCGGCAGGTATAGTACCTGGAGCTGCCACCTCACTCGCGCATTCGCGCTTGTGCCAATCCGTCCTGCTTGTACACCGCATGCTAGCACAAGAGACTACTAGGACATGGACCTTGTGCAATGCACGATGCATCACCTTCCGCCGTCCCCAGCCTGGCCTAGCACCGACGCTTCTCTCTCCACCCGCCCTCGACCCGTCTGAAGCTGCTCCAGGTAACCGTCGTCAGCTCGTCGCCTTGTTCGCCCAGAGCACAGCAGAAGCAGAGGGCCGCTGCAGCGAGGCGTCACTACCCGCCTCCGCAAACCTGGGTTGACTAAGGCAATAGCCTCAACTAATTTTGCAGAGCGACACGAGCTACAAAAGAGCGAGATGAATCAGCTATAGCAAAGCCGCAGCGCGCCCGAGACTTTTGCTCCACCGATCCTCGTCCGCCGACTGCATGGCCACCGACTATTGATCGCTCTGAAGCTCTGAAGATTGTATTTGCACATGCTGCGCTCAATTGGCAGCCGAGAGGGGAGGGGGATCCCGACCGACACCGCCAGAAACCAGGATGGTGGTGCTTGACAGGCTGCGCGAGAAAAGCTTTTTTTTTTTTTTTTCGCCGCTTCGCCAAAGAGAGGCAAAAAGAATGCTAAGCACTACTGCTCGCGGAACCGGCAGCGTCCACCGCCTGGAACAGAGAGAGGGAAAAGATTTCGGCAACATCCTTGCTAGGCGAGGTGTCTCTGGCATCTGCAGACGACAGATCGCACTGCTAGCACACGCCGGGCTCTCAGACAGCCTGGCACTGGGTAGGGCAAGGGTACGACAACTGCTGCATCTATCCAGTATACTGTAGACGAGGCGGTCTTCTTGACTCGGACGACCCCCGGCAGCCTGTGGCACCGGTCACTGGTTTACGGATGCCTGCGACAGCGTCCCCGGACTCGAGCGAGAGCCCTAGAAGAGTCGTAGTCGACCTTCTAACCCGACATGGGGAGCTGCACTACTTGGGACACTACGAGCTTCTATTGGCAGCAGCTCGAGCCAATGCGCGCTGCCTGAGCTGCTCGCCACTATACTTGGACAAGTCATGCTCTGGTTGGGCCGCCTCTGCAGCTTGCTTATTGCGGACAGTAGTCTAACTGGATACTGCCAACAACCTGCCCACCTCGAGGCAGTTTTCTTGCTTCTTGCTGCAGGCATTCTGCACGTTGTGTCTTTCACCGTTGGTTTGCGCTCTCGCAGTTCCTGTTATTGTTTTCTTCGCCCAATGTCTCAGAATTGCCCACCGCTACTTCCTTTTGGGGTAGCTTACGAGATTTAGCCGAATTGCCTCACAAGCGTCAGCTTCCACGCCGAGCCAACACCGCATACACGCAAAGAAGATTCGAATGAAAACAGCGCTCGATGGTCCGTCCTCACCTTGATAGGAGGAGGCAAGCCAGCGGCGATGGCCAAAAGCACAGACATGGTCGGCAAATCGAGATAAGTCATGGAGTCCAATCTGCTCCATTTGGCGCCTGCAAGCCTAGGAACTATCATATCAACTACGGAGTACGGAGCTCGCAGCCGGTGATGCATCCTGGCAAGCAGTTGCTCGACCAGAGGCGAGAAAGGGAAGTTGAGTCGATATTTGCCACCGCTCTTTACACCGTCGAATTCAAGGGCCAATGTCAAGTGACTTTGACGGATGCGGACGAGTCAGGACTTAATCTCTGAGATCAAAACGACCAGGGCCCTGGGCGACGAAGCTCACTGCGCAACGCGCAAAGACTAGCAGCGGCCCGGATTCGCAGCCGTGTGGCCAGCATCTCGCTCTGATACCATAGTGGCCTGGCGGACCGGGATCAATTGGCCCTTGCCACCGGACCCTAGCGGTCTACCCGCTCCCCGGATTTCTGCTTGGCCATGGCACGGCACCATGGCAAATTGTGTGCCCAACGGTCCACACTGGAAGAACAACGCCAGCCTTCTATCCGTCCTTCGTTATTCCCATTGTCAGCCGGGAGAGACAACCAGCACGTCTCTTTACTTGCAAGCAAGTCCTGCTGCTAGTAGGGATTACCCACTGTACACCAACTGCTACTGGATCATACCAGTAGTGCTGTTGCCGAAGAAGAGACGTTCAGGCAGGCTTCCCCGCTCCAGGCATAACAATGGATGCGGCACGGGTGATTTTCACGGCTTAGACTTGTTTCGAGCCATTGCTCAATTCTGTTTCGCCTTTGCCATGTGTTTCAGCGTGCCTCATCTTGAAGGGCCGCATTGCTCTGTTCTTGACGGCATATCAACACTTCATGCCGGCACTACGGAGAAGGGTCCATTACTGAGAACGGCAAAAAGGGCTCAATGCTTCGGTTACTCAATGCCTATGGCCGACCCGCTACCGCGACCATGGTAAATCAACTCGCTGTGCCATGTTAAGAGCCTGGTGGAGAGAGGCATTGCTGGCAAAAGGCTAGCCAGGGCATCCCCCGGCCTAGCGCAGGTACGACTTATTCCAGCATGGGCTTATAGAATGGCCAATTGGGCATTCCGCAACCCAAGCCCATGGAGCTTCTGGAAGGTTTCATGGCCCACAATTCGACCTTCCATAGCCAATCTTCCCAGGTATTCGTCCTCACGATGGCAGGTCCTACAAGGGCACAGCAACCGAAGGTCCCGGGTGGTGCTGGCAGCTCGTACGGCGGTATGGCGTATCCATTTCTGTATCCATGCCCGGCCTCAGCTCAATATCGCGCCTGCTGCGTCGGCGTTTCCAGATATGCCCACGGAAGTTTTCTGCGGAAGGCAGCGAAATACTCGTCCAACAATTCCGATTTAGCGATTCCGCGGCAGTCAAAGTGGCGCCAGATAGAACAGCCGCTATCGGTCGATGATGCGCTTTGCTACTGGCGACTATCTGCTGTACTGTAAGCCTACCACTTATCAGTGCTGCGCGGATGTGAGCGGCTGGGTTAGACCGCTTCGCTAGCAAAGGCTCAACCGCCCCATCATCTGCCGGCAGTCATTCGGTTCGATGCTACCCTACTACCGTTTGAGAGCGCATAAACCACCTCAGGAAGCTCGTTATACTATGAGTAGCTGTCAAAGGTATTCTCTATCACTGTTGTCGCTACAATGCACTAGTTTGCTTTCTCGCCACAGGACTGCAGGGTACATGAGCCACTTACACACAACACAGCATGGCTTGACAGGATTAAGCAGCTAGAGCCGCTGAATGCAGAGTGCGGGATGCGGTCTGTGAGCGGCAATTTAGAACTACTACGGGCGGATGGGCGGGCAGGCAACAAGCTAGGAGGGTTCATGCACGATCAATTGAATTGCTTGAGCTATTGCCACGGGCTACGGGCTGCTACGAGCTACACTTGCTGATGAAAGTTTGCTACAGCTACGCCGTACGGAGGACTGACTGATTCTAGCCACTGCGATATGTCATATTGGCCTCATATACCTGCGGACATGAGTGTTTCAGCGGTGCCATTTCCAATCTTTCCATTAAAAATAGAAACGCTCAGGTGAAATAAACCAAGCGAATGTCCACTTAACGGACGTCACAATATTCTATTTTCATCTTCTCGGACGGGCTACTGTGTGGAAATTAGCAATACTTTAAAATTTGCTACTACAGGTACAAGTAGTATTAACGGTGGATCTCCAAATATATTGAGGCTTATACCTACATGCTAACTCGTGTCCCCATACAAGTGTTGTGTGTGAGATCATTAGCCAACGGTTTGGTGGTTCTCTAAAATTACACAGATAATATCGCTACGGAACGGATTGCTGATGGAATTCCCAGTCAAGTCATGGTTGTTGTTTTTTTCTTCCTTTGTCGCCTCACTCAGTGGCGTACGGTGTGTGGGCTTTTTCATTTCAAAAGCGCCGGCGCGGCAGCGCAGCCGAGTGGCTCCAGCCAACCCGGACGGAGAGAAGAAAAAGCAATAGCTGTGCGCACGAGTCCCTAGACGGTCTCTCGCCGAGAAGATTGCTGCGCCATTCACAGACAATTACCGATATCCGCGTGTAATTGTGTGATGGCACAGAACATCAATACGAGCACGGACCGAAGTACGGATGATGGCCATGACGGGAGCCCGGTGGCGACAGCACTCCGTGAGTTGTGAAGATTGTGATGGCAATTGCAGACTGTGGCTCTGCACTTCAGTACTGTACGTACCAGTGTGGTGATGATGATGCTCTGCGTTGTGATATTGGCTTCGACTAGTGCCTGGCAGATCGACCAACAGACATGAGCCACCGGGAATTACGAAGTATGATGCACAGAACCACCATTCTTTGCTTTTTGCTCGTGGTTATCTGCCCTGTGCCCACGAGGAAGTGGCGCGCGTCATTTAGTCCGACATGTCATCAATATGGAGAGCGTTGCTCCGTACAGTATAGCGACATAGCGTACCAACAATAGCTGAGACATGAGCAAAAAGCTCTTGGAGGTCTAAGCTAAAGCAGGCTAAGAAGCTCAACTTCTGACTTCTGACATGTCTAGTGGCCCCCTTTGCAATCTTTTTCTCTCTCTCTTTCTCTTTCACTTTGCTTTATTAAGACGGAACCAAATCTCCTTACAGCTCGGGTGGCGTTATGGTTTGTTTCCGTTTTTAACTCTTCCCGTATCAAAGCGCGAGTTTGGTTTGGTGCCACAAGAAAAATGCGGATCACGGAGGGTGGGAAAGGAAATTGAGCCAATGTACGAGCTGCCCGCAGAAGGATGGATGCAGTTGCAACTTTGTTGCTTTTGGGTCCAATGTGACACTGCGAGCTGCAGCCTGTTGCATATTCACTCACTCTTTTCTTTTTCCTTTTTTTTCTTATGAAAACAGTTCCGGCTCTCGCGGCAAATCTTGCAGAGTGAAGGCCTATCAGATGGGTCAAGAACTACCTCCATAACACCCTGATGGCCCAGTAGGACGAGAAGGTTAGCCAAGTGGCATCCCATCAGTCGATTCTGAATAACGAGACAAAAAAAAAAGGAAGGAAAGAGATAGCCAGTTACATCTCTGCTGGGGTAAGCAGGAAATAAGGTCAGACACCTGATTGATACTCGGCAAGACGGCTGTTACAGCCGTATGTGACATTGAAATCCACTAGAGTTGTATTGGTGTGCCTCAAGGTAATGGCCATATGGCTTCCTCTACGACATTGGACCTTTACACTGGATCTCGTAATATTCTCATTATCAGTACCTCTGCTAATCAGACCAGTCACCTCTCTCTTTTGCTGTTACGCACGATCCACGGCCACGGAAGCATCTGTCTAACATCATGAGACAAGTGGGAATTTTTGCCTGGTTTCTGGGTTGGAGATGGAGGGGGTAATCAGATGTGAGGGAGAGGGGACAGATCTTGATCATGGCTTGCGATTTGCTGCGCTAGCTTGCCGTTGTGTCTGACGACTGACTGCCCTTTTTGCCCACGCATCAGGCCAATGCAATGCAAGGCCAGCTTGAGAAAATCACTTTCTTTTCGTCTCTCTCTTTTTTTTTTTTTTTTTTTTTTTTTGCCACTCTCATGTCGGGGAAAAGCATCAGCAATTGGCTACTAAAACCGAGACCGGCATGCATTCCTGCCGAGAGACTTGCATAGATGCAACGTGCATGATCAAGCTGGCGTGTGTCTTGGACGTCTCGGCTCGGGAAGAATCAATGCAATAGGTGGGTGATATTATGGAGAATGATTGTGAGTGTTGCTCAGTCTCATCTGCTAAGACTGGCTCTCGTCTGGGTTAGTTGAAGCCCGAAACAACGCCGTGCTTTTTCCTGCATTTACCAACGGCCTAACGGTTGTGATTATCCTATTTCTCCATTGCCTAGTGCTACTACATACTGCGTACAACTGTCACATTGGCTAGCGACCCGTGCGTTTGTGTCTAATTTGACGAGGAGTCACTGTCTTCCCTATGTATGCTACAGTATTGATAAGGGAAACTCTATCAATTGATTGATACGAGCTGGGAGCCAGTGGCGCTGCTGTTAGTTGATTGGTGATGCGGTAACTTCTTGATAGAGGGGTCTAGGCGGTCTGCGGAGCCGCCACAATGCTCTCCCTACACGACACCGCAGCGTCTAGACCTACAGTAGTAGCATGGCTGGTGAGTTACATAGATGGGCATTAGGCTCTGTCACAATCTTGATATCCGCGACGGAGACGCTGCTGTCTAGTTCATGCCCCAGACATCACAGGCAGACTTGAAAAAGCTGTGTCCTGGCGGCTGCAAGGGCCCGTTCCCTGCGCCTGGGGAGTGAGCCCGCGGGGTGTGTGATATGATATGATATTGGCCATGTCGACAGTTTCCTTGTATACTAAGGTATCAAGCATTACGACTGCCTGTGGAAAAGCAACTGCCTGCTAGTGCTGCCATTCCCACAGCCATGAGCAAGTAAGAAGCCTTCAGAGGAGCACCACGTCACAACTGGGGCTGCCAAACCGCAACGGCATCCTTCCTAGCACGAGTCCGCCGCTGGTAAACGGCACAATGGACGGGCCTTCACCGCATGTCCCGTACGATGCTGCCGGCGCTCCTCCACCTTCGGCCGCCACGTCAGAAGCCCAATGGATTCCAGCATGTACTGCAGCTCCATATAAGGCCTGTAGGGTAGGCCGGGAGGCCGGCGACCTGCCCTCACCGAAATTCTGCGCTTCGGCGCCGGGGCCCGCTTTTGGGCCTCAAGCAACGCCACCCAATCGGGACGCGGCTGGAGGGGCCGGCCATGCTACTGCGTCAAGTCCCAACCACCCACATTAATAGTGCTGAGTACGTCGGACAGCTGTCACTCCAGCGGCCAGCGCATGAGTGGTTGACCGCCAATGCACGCTGGGAGATGAAGAAGATGCACCTTGTATGGGGAAACAGAGTCTAGGGAAAGACTGCGAAAAAGTCACTAACGACGGCTGCATATGCATTATGCAGAGAATGAGGAAAAGGCAGAAATGTCAAAGTGGGAAAGCATATGATTCGGTTAATAAGAGAAAACGGCACTGCGTTAGTAGCGAAAATTGAGAGAAGGCGGTGGGTCGTTGATGCGAGGGAGGAACTGCCCAGTTTACATGTCTCGTGCGAGAACCGTCGAGGGCAGAGAAAAGAGAAAGAAAATGAAAGAGACATGAGGAATAGGAAAGCAGGAATCAGGAATTACGGCAACTACGCCAGAAATAGCGTTAATTTGATACGAGCCTGCCTTGGCAGTTGGCCTCGATGACGAAGACGTTTGGCAACTCGAGTGGCTGGGAAGGTGCAAGGCCCCCCGCTTATAACCAGCCATTTGTTTATTCTGGTTGGTTTTACTGCATCGCAGCTCCCGAATTTGCGTAGCCTTACATCTTTTTTTTCGCCGTCTTCCCTCTCGTTTTGCAGCCGTTCTGAGACTGGAATGCTGAGAGGCATAGTCTGAGTGCCCTTGCATACTTTCTTTCTGGCTTTTTGTGCGCGCTTTACTGTGCTTTGGCGGTTGGCTCGGTCAAGCACAAGTCTGTTTACTTTGGACCAGCTGGGCAGTACGTACACGCACGTACACGCCCGTACGTATTGGAGCAACAGATAGCAGCAACACGCAGCATCAGCTCCTATTACGTGCGAGGACTCTTTTGCTTGCTTGCACTATCTTATCGGGCCTCGCCCTTGCGTGGCACTAGCCCAGTCCTTCTGCCACACAGGCTGCACGAGGCTGCATCGCTTGCAGGGACTATCCTTTGCTGCTTTTGTTCCTGCTTTCGACGCGTCACTTTTCCTGGCACTCCTTGCAGCCATGAGACGAGCGGCGAGCTTTGCCTGCGCGGCTGTAGCTGCATTGGCGCTGCCGGGAGCAGTTATGGCACAGACCTACAGCCGGTGCAACCCATTGAACAGTGGTGAGTTGATCAGTCACTCAGTTGACTCAGGTTTTGATTTGCAAGTGAGGACTAACTGACATGTCTTTGCGGCTGCACAGGCTCATGTCCCGCGGACACGGCTCTGGGCATGAGCGTCAACGTTGACTTTACCAAGGGCAGCGTCAACTCATTCGCCGCATCGGGGGCGCCAACATACAACAGCAATGGCGCCTCGTTTACCGTTGCCAGTGGTGGCGATGCTCCACAGCTCACTTCCGTGTTTTACATCATGTTTGGCCGGGTGGAAGTCACTATGAAGGCTGCCCCTGGCGCTGGTATTGTCTCATCCGTCGTGTTACAGTCGGATGACCTTGATGAGATTGATATGGAGTGGCTTGGGGCTGAGCCCGACCAGATGCAGTCCAACTACTTTGGCAAGGGCCAAACCACATCCTACAACCGTGGAGAGTTCCACACTGTCTCGGGTACTCAGGCAAACTGGATCAAATATACGGTGGACTGGACCCAAGATCGGATTGTTTGGCAGGCTGGTGATTCTGTGCTGCGTACTCTGACCGTAGCTGATGCTGAGTCGAACCAATACCCGCAGACACCGATGCAGGTCAAGTTCGGTTCCTGGGCCGGAGGTGATCCAGCCACCAATGCTCCAGGCACGGTCAAATGGGCTGAAGGACCTACTGACTTCAGCAAAGGCCCCTTTACCATGATGGTACAGAGCATCAGCATCACAGACTACTCTACGGGCAAGCAATACGTCTATAGCAACAACTCTGGCTCGTGGCAGTCGATTCAAGCTGTCGGCGGCAAAGTTAATGGCAATGCAAACGGCGAGAGTGGCCTCACAGCCACAGCCACAGCCAGCACGCCTGATAGCTCCCCGTCGATTGTCCTTTCCATTCCCGTGGGCGGCATTGGCACGGATAAAAGCCCAGCTACTGCCACCCAGACTGATTTCCCCTGGCTTGATGGTGTATCTGCTACGGGGGGAAGCATCCCCAGTGGATGGCATATCAATCCCAATGGCAGGATTGCGCGTGATAACGCTGGCACAGCATTGAGTGTGCCTATACCATCGTTGTTGATGGTTGTGCTGGGCCATGTGGCGATGGGTGCGCTGGCACTTGCTGTAAGAATATAATGACGAGTGCACGAACGGACCGACAGCGGTTTTAATGGCTGATGATGCTTAATGAATGGCTGGAATGTATATACTGGGGAAGAAGACGCTGATGGGGGTTTATAAACTGGCAAAAGAAGCAAGAGGAATAGTGCTCCACACGGGGATTGCATTTTACTAGGGCGTTTTATCACGGCATACATAGCTTTTGGATACTCACTATAGATGGCATGAGCATGAAGAGAACGATGGACAAGTTGGCAGCCGCAATTATGCAGTTTTGATATGAAATCGTTGTATATATTAATCCATGTGTATAGGCGGGCGTTGGCTCACATACCAATGAAGACGATAATCAATGAAGCCGATGATCTGTATTATTCGTTGAACGCTTTTATCTATGTAACAATCATTGACATTCAAATGTAGCAAACGCTATAGGTATCTCACATCTACCAATTTAGAAGGAAAAGGTCAAGTAAAATCATCAATTAAAGCAATACGGCATGGCTCAAGCTATCCCAGCTCAAAGCTATCTTGAATTCCTCGCTATGTGTCTCGTTATCTCCTACGCATGCCCCATCGATTTCCCTCTCAGCCGGATCCCCAAACGTAAAAGAAAGAATCTCAGCAAACAAAGAATTCTGCGCCTCTCTCTCTCTCTACCTTTTACCACTCGGTTCATCGCCCTAAACACGCCGAAATAAGCACGTTTGTGCGTGCGAGCCTCCTTCCAGTTTCCGCTGTGTGCGTTTGACCATGTTCGAATCTCTCCTTTTTTTCGCCATCACCCCTCATAAACTCCATCGTACCTTTCGTGGGAGCCGTGAAAATACAGTTGAAAAAAAAAATTGGATAAATAAGTGCTCTGTTTTGCTGCGCCGCGTCTATCTGAATGATATTTGGGCTGGAGTCCTCAAGGTGCAGATTGCCTGCGACCTTTACTGTAAATGTATATTGTATATAGATATATATGCCTCTGTTTGTAGAGGCCGCAGAATGACTTCAATGAAGAGGAAAGGAAAAAGCAAAAGCAGCAAGTAAATAAGAAAAAATAAATTTTCTTACAGCGAGCACTGTGAAATTCTTCGTCCCTGTGAATTCCGCTTTAGAATTCCCAGTCTTCTGCGTCTTCGACCGACTTGATAGCCCATCGGAACTTGTCTCGCAGAGTCTTGGAAAAGAATTTCTCTATAGGAACATCGAATTTCTTCGAGAACACTACCGTCAGACGAGGATCAATGTAATTCTGCAGTCCATTGTTAGTATCTTTTGCTTGAATTGCAATGTTCTTAGACTTACAATCTTCGAAGTGCTCAGGGCAACCTCCTTATTGCCATCGCGGTCTTCGGCTTGAGTCTCCAAGACCCTGATACGCTCATCAATCTTGTCGATAGAAGACAGATATTTTTCGACCGACGCTCCTCTGCCCTCGGCTTCGACTTTGCCAGTTTTATTCTCCTTCTTGAATCTGGCTTCCATCTCCTTGACTGCCCCAAGGCGTTCTTTAAGCTCCTTTTCAGGCATGACTCGCTCCTTGTTAGCCTTGAGCTTCTCGTTGTCCTTTTCAAACTTCTTCTGGATCTTGGTGCGTAGTTCATCAACTAAGAAGGCCTGATGCTCCTTGACCCATTCATCTTCAAGATCCTCATCCCGCACAAAATAAGCTGCGCCCTTCTTCTTCTTTTGAGTTGGATCAATGTCAAGGATCATCTTCTTTGTCCGCCATTGCTGGTACCTGAGGCCCTTGATCTGAGGAATAATTAGCAGCTTGTTTTCGTTATACATATCTCGAGAGAAGGGGGAGGAAAGAAGCTTACGCGATCTCCAAGCTTTTGCATCTGCTGCTCGTGGCTTGCGCCAACAGTACGCTTGTGGTTACAAAGAATGGCAACCTTGCGGTTGCAGTCATTGTACAGCTTCACTTTGTCCGCAATAGTTCCTCGAGAGCGCGGGTCCTTACCTAGCTCCTTGAGAAGCTCGGACATGGTGTGAGACGCGTTATAAGTACGGAAGACCTTGGCAGTCAGTCCAGGCATGCAGCTGTTCAGGTGCTTGTTCAGTTGAGATGTCTATGAGTTCCTTGTTAGTGATTATTCTATGCTGTCTAGATCGTAGGGATGTAATGCTACTTACGTTAAGACGATCGAAGAGGTCATCGCCATCAGTCTTTGGCGCCTTCTTGAAAAGCTTCAAATTTTTGAAAACTTGAGCATCCACGCGGGCTGTCTCGTTGTATCTGATACTGTCCTTGCCCAAGAAGTCAAATGTGACCTGGTCTGGGGGTTGCAGGGAGATGTGCTCGTATTTCAATGAGCAGCAGCCAACGGTATCCGCCTCGTTTTCTGTGTCCTTTTCATTTCCAGCTCTGAGAGCAAGCCTGTCAATCAGGTACATGGCTGTAGCTCTTTGACGATCCGCCATAACCTCACTCTTAAGATCTTTGGTATAGTCTCGGCGGATCTTGTCAATGTGCTTCTTGAGCTCACGGGCCTTCTCGAACTTTTTAAAGTCACTCTGGCCCTTGACATCACTGGCAGCGCCAAGCATGACATATTTGTAAGCGCCATTTATGTTTTCCTGCCACATGGCAAGCCATGTCGCTTTCTGGTCATGCTGGACGGCCTTCCACTTATGTCCAGCTGGCGGAGTTGGGACTTTGGCACCCTTGCCAATGTTGATGGTGATTTGCTCTGGCGTTACTCGAGTCTTGACTTTACCAGTCTTGGGGTGCTCTCCTCGACCACGGAATAAGCTGGGAGGTTCCACTCGGAAGTTGCCAACTTTCTGCTTTCTTCCGTCCCACGTGCAGTAAAGGTATGGAGCTTCGAGAGCATCCTTTTCGGCCTTGACAGCGGCCTTCTCCTCTTTGGTCATCGCTTTCTTGGCTTCGTTCTTTGCCGCCCAATATTCTGCAATCTTGGAGAAGTCACACAAGTCAAAGCTCTTGATGTCAATCTTGTTTCCACTCGCGTCTTTAGCGCCATACTTCTTGATGCAATCAGAGAAATCGGTGAAGAAGTTTTTGCGGAAGACAGGATTGTCAAGGTGGTGAGTAGAAGCAGCAGTCATCATTGATGCCCAGAAGGTCGCGATTTCTTCTGCTTCCGGACTGAGAGTCACAGGTTTTCCATCGTAGTACATCTTGACGTTCTTTGGGAGAGGTTGATATTCTGGCGCAAAGAGAACTCCGTTGTGCTCAAGAGTCTTCCACTTGATGCTGTCATCTTCTTTCTTTGGCGCATTCCACCACTCGAATCCCTCTTCCTCATCTTCATCGCTGGGCTCCTTGGATTTGGCCTTGCCCTTCTTAACATCCTTTGTATCCTTTGCTGAAGACGCTCTCTTCCCCTTGGCGGGGGCACTGACCGCTTTGGACTTCTTGGAGATGGGAGCGTCAGAGTCAGATTCATCCTTCTTCACGGCCGTAGATTTTCTCTTTGCAGTCGTGCCATTTGATTGTCGCTTTTTAGATGCTGCAAGAGGCAAGTCATCATCCGATTCGTTCTTCAGAGCCTTCTTCGGTGTCGCCTTTGCCTTCGATTCCTTAGCACGAATAGCTTTGGCCTCTAATTCACCCTTCCTCTCGATGTCAGCCTTTTTCTTAGCGAGCTTAACACCGAGCGGCTGATCATCAGAAGAGGATTCAGGTAGCGCAGTCTCTTTGTAAGACGGCGGCAGTTTCTTCCCTCTAGCCTTCACCATAGGCTCATCGTCTGAATCCGACTCCTGGACCTTTTTGGATCGTTGTCGTTTCGCCTATAGCGCATAGTGTTAGCTGACTGCGCTTACACCAAGGTCGGCATCAAAGTTATGAAGGGCATCACCTACCAGAGGCTCACCATCGCTTTCCGACTCATCCTTGTAGTCGACCTTGGTGATCGAATCTCGTGACTTGCGCTTGGATCCGTTGGTAGACGGCGAATCCAAATCCATCTCGCCGTTCACAACAGGTCCATTTCGGATGGACAAGCCTGCCATTCCAGAGGGCTTGGACATGGACTTATCCAAGGCGATGTCTTCGGCGCGAGAGATCTTCGATGATGACACTAGAGTTGATGCCACGGTTAGCCAGTAGCCAATGCTTACTTGCGCGCGATTCGACATGGAGGTGCGTCTCGACCGTAAGCGCCAGCGCAATCGCGCGTGTGCCGAGAATAGATTGATCCTGGGAGTTTGAAACCGAAGAAAAGAGAGAAGAGAGAGAAGTAAAAAAGATTAGGATGCAAACTGGAGATGACTCACAACGCCCATTTGCCTTCGCAATGGGCAAATCATCGTCTGAGCTGTCGGAAGCCATGGTTTGCAGCGTGGACCGGCTGGCACTCGATAGATGCAAGGCTCTGAATGAGGCGCGAGAGACCGAAGGAATGTTGAAGCCGCGATTGCCAAGTGCAAGGCCGAGGGAGAATCGGGGGAAAAAAGAAAAGAACAGATCTGCTGACTTTAGAGCAGGCTGGCGAGAACTTAACCTCGACAGCCTTAGGGCGAGAGAGAGTCTAAAGAGGGCAGAAAAGCTGGGCAGAAAAAGAGTTCAAGAAGGAACGCCCTCGTGTTTTCGGCATGAAAAGCCTTATGCATCTATCGTCTTCGATGCAGCTATCCTAAGTCTGCCTTATAACGATATTTGACAAGACCCACTTTAGTATCGCTGTAACGGGTTCCGCTGCAAACAATAAGATAACACTTTTCCTTATGCGCGGCGTGCAAAGTTTGTTAGTGCACGAGCAAGGCTGCAGCCCCCACACTTTGCATATAGCGGTATAGTAGGTACGAAGATACCTTGGTCCTCCCCGTGGTCTCCCGTCGATTTGCCGAGAAAGTGAGCAAAACTGCAATCACTCAACAACCCGAACCGCATCCCCACGAACACCCCGTCAATTGATCCGCTGCCGTCACGATCAATTGGGTCTGCGTTGACCAGAGGGCTTAGTTTCGACTCTTCACATCCGCCACAATGCTGTCAAGGGCTGCCCGACCTGCTCTGCGAGCTGCAGTTGCAGCTCCCTCCCGGTAAGTTTTTTTTTCTCTTCGGGAACTAGCATCTATAAGAATTTGTTATAGCCGCATCGAAGTGGCCCGCGAACGAGTTTTGCGATTTTCATGGACGCCTTTACGACAACCAACGCGAAGAGGCTGCGGCCAGTGGAGGACTGTGATGCCATTTAATCGCTTTAAAGAGAGGGAAAATTGCAAGTTCAGCGGACTTGGTGGGCTAATAATGACTCTTGCTTTAGAGCTGCTGCTGGCCCCAGCACCGCCGCCACCTATGCGACTCTCCGTGAGATCGAGACTCGTCTCAAGTCGATCCGAAACATCGAGAAGATCACAAACACCATGAAGATCGTCGCCTCCACCAAGCTCACCCGTGCTACCCGCAGCATGAACGACTCCCGCAAGTACGGCCAGACCTCCAACGAGGTCTTCGAGGCTGCCGAGACCACCGCCGCCGAGGCCGACGAGAAGAAGTCCCTCGTCATCGTCTGCTCCTCCGACAAGGGTCTCTGCGGTGGTATTCACTCCGGAATGACCCGTACCATCCGTCGCCTTTTCGCCGAGGGCGAGAACTTCGACCTGGTCCTCATTGGTGAGAAGAGCAAGGCTCAGCTGCAGCGAACCAACTCCAAGAACATCCAGCTCAGCTTCGCCGGTGTTGGCAAGGACATTCCTACCTTTGCCGATGCTCAGGCTATCGCCGACCAGATTGTCAACCTGCCCACCGAGTACACCGACGTCAAGATCTTGTACAACAAGTTCATCAACGCCACCAGCTACGAGCCTACCTTCATTGAGGCATTTTCCGAGGAGGCCATTTCCCAGTCCCGTATGTTGCAATTGACATTTTTTTTTTTTCAATTCAGGAAATAATACTAACAACCAAAAAGCCAACATCTCTGCCTTCGAGGTTGAGGACGATGCTCTCGGCAACCTCCGCGAGTATAGCCTTGCCAACTCCCTCTACTGGGCTCTGGCTGAGGGTCACGCCTGCGAGCAGTCTGCCCGACGAAACGCTATGGACGTAAGTTTTCATTAATTTTTTCCACATAAAATTTGTTTTTCTTCTCTTATTAAAATACTAATTCTACGTTTCTCAGAACGCCTCCAAGAACGCTGGTGAGATGATTGGCAGGTACCAGATTCTGTACAACCGTACCCGACAGGCTGTCATTACCGGAGAGCTGGTCGAGATTATTACTGGTGCTACTGCCTCCGCCGATATGTAAAAAAGAAGAAGAAGAATAAAGTTATATCTTTTTTTTTATGTTGGTAGAAAGAGAGCTGGCGCGCTGAGCTTTTTTCCCCATCCTTTGTAATATCGAAGCTAGAGGTTACCCAGCGCGGTGGTCCCAGCCAGTGTATCAAACCCACAAATAAATTTTCTTAGTAGATTAAAAGACGAAAATGAACTAAAAGTTGTATACAGCTTCAAGAACTAGTTTTCTTGTTTCTTGTTTTAAGATGAGCAAAGTGAAATTAAATGGTTAAACTACAACGTCCCATTGATTAACAGATGCCTAGAGTAAGTAGGTATGAAGTTCTTATAAGCTATAGACATGTCACTCTCCACATATAAAAACCCATCCCAATGAAAACTACCTTGCGCCCCATCATGGCGCCCCTATCCTCGACGTAAAATAATGATTTTTATCAAAGTTTCCCACAATCCGGTGGGACCTAGAAGGAAATAGACATTCCAAACGCCATGGTTTTCAATGCTTCCAACGAGAAGATCTCTCGTCATTTTTACAACTCCTACTCGTAATCTCTGACCTCCGTATAGCTCACATTCCTGGCTCGACGATGCTTCGGCGTCATCGAGAGATCTTCATGGCCCTCCTCAGGGCCTGGCAGGCTAGGATGTTCTTTTTCGTAAGCAGCTCGGATAGCGATAGCTTCACGATCCCATTTCTCAGCCAGCCCGTTATACTCTTGCATGGCTTGCAAGTAGAGTCTCTTCTGTTCAGCGGCCTGCTCCTCGTACGGCTTTCGCTCGTCTGGAGTAGTCTCTTTCCACATGCGGGACATCATGATGCGGACTTCGTTGGGCACCGACCGGCTTCTGCCAGGTTTGCGGCTTGCTTCGCACCTCTTTTTCGCGGCGTCGAAGTGGGTTTTGCTAAATATGATGTAGGCGCTGCCAGATACTTTGTTTGGGCGGAGCGGCCGTTCACCAATCTTTGAGAGAACGTGTTCCCATGATTCTATCTCGTATGCTTCTAAGCGCGCCTGCCGGGGATCCTTGGCTGCCTCCTTACGTTTATGCAGCAGAAGTGAGTCCCTCGGGAGAACGAGAGGAGTCGGAACTTCAATGGGACCAATCATTGCTTCTAGTACTTCAGAGGCAGCGCGTAGTCCTGACAGATATGCTCCGTGTACAGTTGCAGGGTGTGTACCGATGGTGTGCTCACCAGCGAAGAATAGGTTGCCTGTAGACTGTGCCATGATGTTATAATCATCTGGCTGCATGTCGGGCGCGGCAGAAGAGTAGCTTCCACGGGCAAACCGATCCGATCCCCATCTCGTCACTACCGTCTCTACAGGATAGGGAACATCTTTACCGAATACGCTTCTCAAGATCTCTGTGGCTTCGGCGACAAGGCTGTCATTGCTCGTATGCTCTGTATCAAAGCCAGCGTCGCCAGCCATAAGCGCGATCAGGCAGGGCAGGCCAGTTGTATTAGAGACGTTGAACCACTGGAAGAAGCGTCCACGGTTGAGGCCGTAATCTTGCTGAGATGTGCTGTGTCGGTTAGGAGCGTCTCTGAGCACACCGAATATGTGCCTATTTGAATCCCAGAACACCCTGTCGTAAAGTAAGACGACTTTATTGAGGATGCCAAAGCCTAGACGGCCAACCACATCCGCCTTTTCGGAAGGCATCGGAGGCTCAAAAGTCACATTTCCTTGTTTTAGAACGCCCAGTGGAATCGTGCAGACAACAGCATCTGCTTCCACCTTTGCGCCATCTTCGCTTTCAATGGTGGCAGGGCCATCGAAGCTTTCACCATGATAGGTGATTTTTTGGACGGGAAATTTGGTTGTTATGTTGAGCGGCGAGGGACATTGGAGCAGGCCGCGGGCAACGCTTTGGTACCCGCCGACAACCATTGTGTGATTGCCTTCCCATTCGTTGCCGGCATCAATGTCCCAGAGGCCAAGACTTAGTTTATGCAGGTTCGTAGCATTGCTGTATTCCAAATTGGCAATGTGCCAGTTTATCAATCGGTGATCTTGTGCGTTTAAATCAACAATATTCTTGTACTGGGTGATGGCATGGTCCAAAACTGATCCCAGCGTTGCTTTCTCTAGGGAGCTGGCTTGGGTTAAATCGAGATTGCCCTTCTCTGCTGCTCCTGGTTTAATGCTCCACCCCATAAGTTTTGCCTTTTCCGAAGCTTTTAGGGTTGCGGGAACGCCGGGTTCGGTATGTACTCGTCCTGTCAGTTTGTCTGCAGACACAGGAACCATATTTACAGTTTCCGGTACGTTTTGTTGTGATACTGAGGGGGCATCGGGAAGCGCAGCGGTTGCTTCCTCAGCTTGGATAATGGACTTGGAGCCATCCCCGAGGCTATCCCGACCTTCGTCGAGAAGATCACGATTGCCTTCGATCAGCTTAGATGGCTGAAACTTATACTTGAATTCGCTGACACGATCTAAACAGTCATTGTAGAGCTTCTCGACCAGAAGATCCCTCACTGGATCTACAGGCTTGCCATTGCTGTCGTAAATGGTAGTATCAGCAG
Source organism: Trichoderma gamsii (assembly GCF_001481775.2). Taxonomy (NCBI): domain Eukaryota; kingdom Fungi; phylum Ascomycota; class Sordariomycetes; order Hypocreales; family Hypocreaceae; genus Trichoderma; species Trichoderma gamsii. The sequence continues at coordinate 38,696 of NW_020171382.1, read as the reverse complement.
TAAGCGCATGGTATGGTATTCCCAGCTGCCCACGGACAATAACATTCATGGGATTGCCACGGTCAAATCCTGTGATAATCATACCGCCCATCTCGGCGGTATGCCGCTTGCCGGTGAACTCAGGCTCAATTCCAGCTGCTTTTGTTTTGAATTCGCGAGAATATACTCTACCGCCAACGCGACTTCTACCTTCGAGAACGATCACGTTCGGGATTTCCTCTCCTCTTGCATAGAATCGGCCTGCATATTGTGTAAATAGGCTCTCTAGCTGTCTGGCACAGGATAAGCCTGAAATGCCTGCTCCGATAACAGCGATCGTCTTTCGCTTCTTTGTGGGCGACCCGTTCCTGAACTCCAATTGGGTTTTCGGAAGCTGTACGCAACCATAATTTATGTACCCGTTGCGAACTAGCCAGTCGTAGCACACGTTTGCAGCATCAAACCAGCGTGCATTTGCACATCCGACTGCGTCTTGCCGCGTTACACCAACTGACGGCTGCTTCATCCATATACGCAGTATACCGTTTCGGATATTTAGATACGTCGTAACCTGAGTATGAGATATGTGGTGTCGTAGGAAATGATATTCTCCAGGATGCAGCGCGTATGGATTGAGTCGCGATGACTCGGCTGCGGCGATGCACTCGCTGGCATATTGATATGATGGGATATCTGTAGGTATAGATGACTTTGGCCGAATGTTGAAGGGTAAACTCTCAATATCATGGCGATGTGATGAGGTTGAAAAACCTGACGTAGCCTCAATAAACTGAGGATGGCTAGGTAACTCGGTCTCGATAGGCGTCGTCGCTTTACTAGAGACGATGGATGGGGTAGATGAAGGCTCTGAAAGCTCCGTCAATGCAGAGTGCGAGGAGGAGAATGATTCGATAAAAGCGTCCTCCTTAGGTTCGGCTTGCTGTGGGACATTATCGGTGAAGTCAGGCCTTTCATCACTATCGAGATGTTAGGGAGGTTAAAAAAAAAAATTAAGATTGTAGTGAACGATCAATCAAATATAGAGGTGATAAAAAAAAAAAATCCTTCGCATTTTCCTTTGCTCAAGGGTGTCTGTGGTGGTCAAAACTCACTCCGTGCCGAGATGCATGCTGGAAGTCTCGTCCGGGTCTTGGGATGATAAGTTGCTGCTCATATCCATATCTTCCGTCCACACGACAATCTCAGGCGCGACCTCTGAAGACTCATCCGACGAGCCTTGCCTTGATGCGTGGGGAGTGCTCAGACTGCTGCTGGGTGACACCGCTATATGGCCTTGGTTGTTGGAGACGGACTCGGGCGCTAAGCTTGATATCGATGAAGAGTCGATGTCTTGCGCATGCGAAAAAATCTGCCCAGCCGGTACTTCCTTTTCTAGTCTGAGGTGATTCTCGAAAATAGTTGCCATGGTGAAGAACCCAACCGGGCACCTGCTCTAACGACGGCTAGGACGGTTCGGCGTCGATATATGAGAGGCTAGGTACGGATGTCGGAATGGCAACGGTGATTTGGAGGTCGATACTCGGCACTATGTCATACATATACAGCATGACGCTGGGCAAATGCATCATATCATGAGAGGACCTGCCATGAAGAGCCTCTGTCTAATCGAGATGTCAGCCAAAGACGCCCATTGATCTCACTGCCTGGTGTATATGCACCTACTGTTGTAAGCGGAATAAGATGGCCTGGAGGTTCAGCGGCTGAAGAGCAGGTCTAAAGGAGTAGTGATTACAAGGGCCGCACTGCGAATCCGAGATGGGCTGAGATCATTGATTATTGGACCCTTGAATGAATTTTCGGCTGGGAACAGAAAGTGTCCAACAGCGCAGCCGGTCGTATTATACTGCAAGGAAGGGCCAATGAGCAGGAATAATATAGGCCATCAGCTCATCATGGCCCCTCAAGGACGCCGAGTTCAATCGCATAGGCACTGGTCACGTGGGACAAACAATCCAATCGCGACGCTCTCTGATGTGGGGCGCGCTCTACTCCGAACTAATCCGGTGATATTTGGACTCTGGACGAACTTCAAACAACGAGGCATCAGCGATGAGACAGCGCGAATGAGGTTGTAGGAAAAAAAGGGAAGAGGAGGAAAAGAGGAAAATAAGAAAGGAGAGAGGAAAAAGAGGCTTTCATATCAAAATGTCGATCAAGATGCTTGTATGCCACACATAAAATTTATCTCCCACCAGCCAGTACGCCGCCAAACTCCAAATATAATATCGTGTCACGACTCGATGCGCCAGAGCCTATGGGCTGTTGGGTAGCGTTGCCTCTTTGCGGGCGAACGCTTCTTTCTCGGTTGCCGCATCCATCATCCTGTTCCCGCTGATTATAGAAGTCGCACAGATTACTATATTTCTCCGATCTGAGAAGGGATGTTAGCTTTTGCACTAGCTAGCATGCACCGCGTCCGCGTCTTTTGCTCGACTTACCCTGCTCCTGCTTCGCGATGAATCTCAGCGCGGCGATCTCTGTAAAAGTAACACCTCCGATGAAGACAACAAAGACGGTCTGCTTGTGTCCACTGCCGGATAATAGTGCTCTAGCTTTGACGGCCTTATCCTCGCCCTTCTGAAGCTCATAGAAAGTCTGGCCCCTGACGTGCTTGACGGCTTCATCAAATCCGTGCCATCCTTGGGCTCCCGCACCAGGGACAGTACCGCTCGCATTCGCTGTGCCATTTCCTTTCGTAATAGATGATAGATACTGCTTCTGAAGAACGCATTGTACAAGTCGAATGGAAAGAGGAGCATAACCGCTGTAAACGTAGGCAATGTCGTTGGGGTCGTCTTCCTGCACTTCGTCGACAATTAGACGCAGCTGCTTTCGTAGGTATGTGTAGTTGGTTTTGTTGCCGTCGGCGCCAGCATTGCCCGTCATCGGGATCATCCCCGCTAGTGGAGAAGAGCGCGATAGAAATAGCTGCAGCTTCTCAAGATTGTTGAGTGTGAGTAGATGTTGGTAGCCGTATCCTTGGAGTATCAGACGCTTGAACTGCTCGAAATCCTTGGGTTTTATTCCTCCAGAGATGCACGAGTAGATGCAGAGCAAACGAAGAGTCTCCCGCAAAGGAGCATCTCTAGCAATGAGCTCTTCTATGCCGTCGAATTGAGACGATGGGTCGGCACCGGCAGCGAGATTCTGTTGAACTTCGAGAAGGCCCTTGAATAAATCAGTTCGTGTGTGTTTGATGATTTCCTCAGCAAGGCCGGTGTGTATCCTCGCGCTTTGGTGCTCTTGTTGGTAGCCGGGCAGTTGGCTCACGAATTCTTTCAGCTCGGCAATTGTCTTGGTCTTGTGCTTGCTCTCGTAATCTGATTGTACCTTTTGAAGACGCCGGGCGACCTTGTTGAGCAGCCCACCCACGATGGCGAAGTTGGCGTTTCGTAGTTGCTCATATAGCTTGTCGCTGTTATCGAGCTGTACCGTCCGCTTCCTGCTCTGTGAGGTGGCCGCTGAAGATTGCGCCGGTGCCCCGACGATGGTTGTGTCTACCTTGGCCTGATTGTTTTGAATTTCAAAAATCTCATCAATAAGTCCCTCATATGTCAGCTGCGTGAGTAGTGGGGTAACGAAATCGACTTCACGATCGATAATGATGACACTCTCGTTCGTGGTGCTGGGCGTCAGCGCTGTTTTGACGTCGCTCCCATCTTCACCCGCCAGCCGTTCTTGGCGCATGCGGACGAGGAGATCTGCTACCCGCTTCGCATTGTCACCTTTCCCAATGATTCGTGGAAACAGGCCGTGGTTCTGCTGCACTTCCATGAGCGCTTTGGCCATGAGAAAGTTTGGTGTGACATCTTTGGACAGATAGAGGTCTTTGAAGGAATCCTCTAGCTCAAGCGATAGAACGTCTTCTTCGAGCGGGAAGAAGAGCAGCGGCAGTTCAGAAATGTTGACATCGCCTAGAACACCGGCTTCTTCGAGTAGTTGATCGGAGACGAGGGTGCGACGTGGCACCCAGAATATGTGGAAGTCATGAGTTGTCTGGCTCTCACGCTGAATTCGCTTAATCTGCGCTGGAGGGGCACGTTGCGTCAGCTCACTCACTGCAGCTGCTGGCTAGCCAACCATTTCATCTGAGACGACGACATCTCAAGTCAATGGAGCTGATTATGGCGCTGAAGAAACAGAGTAGGGCGCCCGCATGGGTATCGTCACTTCCTGTATCTTACCTGCTATGGCCTCGGCATGCCGACCGCACTCGCCTCTGGCCACAAAGACGACATTGCGCTGGCTCGCATCCACGTTATTGTTTTCTAGAATGAAGAATTTGTCGACCCCGTACTCTTGGAGCGTGGCGACCTTGACGATTGTACCGATGGGGCCGACAAGGCTGCGATCAAACACGAGGTTCTTCTTGCCGCGGACCTATAGATTGCGCGACAGCTGCTGGTTAGCTAGGCAGAGCTTCCAACGAACTCTCAGCGACAGTGAGCCTTACTTACACCCTCGAGCAGGTAGAGTAGGTCCTTTCGAGCTTTGCCCCGGATCTGCTCGGTGCTGAATTCCGCGCGAGGAGCCATGATTTGCCCGCGGCAGAGAGCTCGTGGGGGATGTTTGGCGGAGGATGAGACAGCTAGGTCCTGGTTTCTGTAGTAGCCAGGGGGGCCAAAGTGTGGCGTACGGCGGGCGGTGAGGCCAGCCCCGCCAGAGGGGAGAGCTGTCACTGGCACAAAAAGCAGCGGAGGGGCGACGTCATATGTCCAGGCCTCTTGGGGTATAGCAGCAATCATGCCATCAATGAGAATGAATATTTGTTTCTGGTTTGCCGCAAAGGAAAGCAAAAGAGTCCACTTTGACGCTATATGTGGCCTAAAATGAATAGAATAAATATCCCCGACCAATTCTATAAGCTGTGTGTATACCCATATGGTCGTCCTCCAGGTTACAAAAGGTTACTTGAGCTCTCCCCGCCAGTCCTCGCTCTGAGTCGCGCCATGCACGACTTTGCGCGAGGCGTCGAAACAAGACCCCAGACTACTCCTTAAAAGCCACCGAAAAAAAAAACTTGCTTGGCCCCAGAAAAATCAGCAGATAAAGGACCCAAGCCAAGCAGTGGTATGTGTCTAGTTCCATGCTGCAAGAAGGGGTTGTATCATGAACGCCGCTGAGCCATTATGACCGCTAAATTACAAGAACCCGCCCAGAAGTACTAAAAGGAAAAGGACGAGAAAGCAAATGAGCTGTAGTCATCTGTTGAGTTGAGGCTGTTACACGGTATTGTCGTGATACAAGAATTCTATATCTCGTGGTCGCTGCCTATTGACACGCACAAACTCTGCATCGCCAGGCGGTCGCTCGTTCTTGCTGTTGCTGGTGAGCATGCTTTGTATGCTCATGCAGATGCTCTCGGCGCTTTGGACAGGGCTCCATCCCTGGTTTCCCAAGAGGTCAAGACAAATAATTCCGTTCGAGTAGATGTGCGGATGCATGGGGACTGGGCGGGTTGGGTTGTTGACGAAGGTGACCTCTGGAGGCTCTGGTTTGTCTGTTAGTCTGATTGCTTCAAGGGCGACGAGGGTGCTGGCAGCATGAGCGTACCTATGGGGTACGAGTCAAAGAAGACGAATTTCAGCCGATAGACATTATCCTTATACAGAGGGTTGTTGTCCAAGACACGAATGTCAAAGAGCCATTCCTTCAAGTCGTCGCCGTTCACGAGCTCTATACCAGGAGGTAGACCAAATTTATCTATCTACAGTAGCGTCAGCTCTGGAGAAAGGCATCTATGCCAGCTGACTGCACAGCGAAACATCTTACCTTTTGGCGCTCCTTGGCCACTCTCTTCGTTCGCATTCCCGTAGCCATATTGTCTTTGTTGCACAGGAGCTTTTTATGGAGAAGCGTAACTCGAGAATAATGATGGCAGATATGCGAAGTATGTGTTGGTGATTAAGTTGGAAAGTTTGTACTTGCAAGGCCGGTTGCGTGGCAGCATTCCACGTTTTAAACGCGCTGGAGGGGTTGGATCATGTGTGGCGCTGGTGCTGGCGCAGTTATAACCTTTTTTTCCCTCCCTTTTTTTTTCCCCCGGTCTCTGTTTTCAATAGCAAAAAGCAGGCCAACAGCAGGTCTCTATTGCGGATCTTTTGAACCGCCAGCGTGTGCAGTGCATGATTCAAGACGCACGATTCCTTGTAGTGCTGCAGCGGCGCTTTCTGCGCGGCCAACCGTAGCCATTCAGCGCCTAAGCAGGTCTGACAAGGTACATGTGTACTTGCCTGTATTTCGTCAGGTGACGGCTGTTGGAGAATTGCAGAATGCAGGCTGGAAAGGCTTTAGGTAAGCGCTTATAGATGCACGTATGCGTTTCATGCAGGATATAGACGGCAATAATATTCATTTCTTAGCTAGTACCTACCTATGTATCGCCAATAGCTTCAGTTTCTTGCTCACCAGCACCAATATTTCTGGCATCTGGCTGTAGGTAGAGGTAGATGTGTAGATACATGTATGTACCTACACACACTTTCTTCTCTCAACTATTTTCAAGTTGGCTATCGAGCTTCCTAGTATTTCGTTTTGCCGTATACAGATGAGGGGATCTCCTTCTCCGAAGAACAGAAGATAACGGCAAGGATAATGAGAAAAAGAGATGTGTTGATATTTCTGAAGCTGTTCGTAACGATTAATTCACACATGTTACCTACATGTTGTAATCAACAATTGTATTGAAACATAAAGACATCTGTGTAAGTCTATCAGTCACTAGCAATTAGGTCTGTAGGTAGATATGTAGTCGCTGAAAAAGATGTTGTTGCCTATCTAAAATTAAAAGCCGCCGTGAATCAACACCAAAGGCAATCATAGTTATACATCTTTGGAGGCCTCGCTGAAAATCCCATAATATCATCTTTCGTGTAGTCAGTTTGGTATTCTGGCAGCCGTTACGGAAACAACATTAACTCGTGTGATAGTGAGAGTGAGGCAGCCAATACAGCGTTTAATCTCGGGAGTATTTCCGCCAGCGATAAATGCAGACTTGTCAGAATTGTGATACGTGCTTGAGAAGGGTCAGTGCATTCGAGTTTTGTCAAAATATCATTAATGAGCCATGACTCAAAGGAGAGGTATCTCTAGGATTATCAGCCAAGTTGCATCTGCAGGTTAATTTTCATCTCCCTCAGCCTTTCATGGCCAAATTATGGACCTAGACTTAGCTCCGGTGTCTTCAATCTGCATCCTAGCCAAATGAACGCATCTCGGACTCTCGCATTTTTGATAGGCAGCCAATCCCAGGGCCAGAAGCTCCCAGCGTTGTGAATCGTTGACTATATGCGTGTTTCCTGGCCATTTCCCCCGGCCCATGGACGAATATGACTGCCAGAGCAATATGGCCGGGATGGTGCAAGGTATTTAATCCTACATACTTCGTCAGATGCAACATATCAGTCATTAGTGCCCATTGCTAGCCGCCCAAGCGCGAAGAGCGTAAAGTCCCACGGGGTTGGCAAACGCTGTCATTCTGAGAACCAACACCCACGACCCACTGCGAGAGGCCGCTCGCCAGGGATCATCACACACTTGAAGTCTGATGCGGCGAATAAGCAGCCCTAATCAGCCTTGCAAAAAGCCGTCACGGTGCTTCGGCAGCTGTCTTGGCATATCGCACATTACATCTCGGAAAGGCAACGGAGGCCGCCTAAGACGACAGCCTCGACATACATGTCGGCCTGCTTTGGTAGGTGGTGGTATCCCAAAAACCCAAGCGAGGGCGCATCCGTATCAAACTTGGGCTGTCTGTATGGCAGTTTTTGCCGTCCAGTCGCTGAGCCACAGCCCAGCCGTTGTGACGTCTTAGCATCTGCCGTCTAATTCGTGCCTCTTTCTGTGCTGTGTTAGACATTGTCGATGGTGAATCATCTCTCGTTGGCCGGACCAGAGCAGATGGAGACCTTGCGCGGGCACAGCCACGAAGGCGCCCCGACGCTGGCTGGAAATGCCGACATAGCTGCGATTCCAAGGCAGGGCTGTTGACACCTACCTATTCTCTGCTGCGTGGGGGCCTTTCCTTGCCCAAGAATTGGTTAAAATAATTTCACATGTGCTTGTACAACACGCGTACAAGCATCCGGGAGAATACTATTGTCTCCCCTGCGGTTGAAGCTGCAATCGGGATGATGTTAATGAGCTTTTAGGAATGAAATGCCTAAGCTACCTTGCTATCTAACTGATACTCTTAGTCCAGAGTGAAAGGTGCTAGTACCTGCTAGGTATTCAGCTACAGGTACAGGACAGTAAGGCAGGGTGCTGTCAGTTGATCTACAGTGCTCGTTGTACCTTGGCGGCGACAGACTCCCTCTCTCCTGGCGCCATCCCCACTATGCCGTATGGCTGTGGTGCTAGTGCCCCTTTGGCTGACGGCGGGAAACCGCCAGGCCTGATGAGGGGCTGATATTTTACTCGGGTCGTATTTAATCTCAGCCGTCGCTGTAGCTCCTTCAGCTTCTGGCTCTTGTCGTCCTGGACTTTTGTGGCGCCTCGTCTCTCTTCTCCTTTCCTTCTTTATTTCCTCTTGGGCTCCCTCTCGCCGCTTTCTTCGCAACGTTTAATTATCGTGCGACTCCCTTTCCTACGTGACCTTTGCGAGCTCTGGGCTGCGTGTGCTTGTATCGCTCTGAACCGCAGCTTGGCTTGAATACCGCTTCTCGCGTCCAAAATACCCCGCCAGACATCAATATGAGTTGTAAGTCGCATTTCTCTTACACTGCTGTATGCTTATGGACGAAGATGGTAGCAGTCCTATCTGCGAGGCTATCAGATACTTTTCTTCTGTTTTATCCCTTCCCTGTTATTCAATAATGCTTGGGATCCCCTACAGTCATATGCTGGTCGCTAACCGGTGCTCTCCCTGGTCATAGTCGCCAACATGCTCAATCGCCTCCATGGGCAACCCGAGAGCTATGAGAAAAAGTACGATGCATAACCTGAGAGACTACCGACATTGAACTCAGCATTAACGATTCGAACTCTTGAAACAGATCAAAGTATAAGTTCGGACGCACCCTCGGTGCTGGTACCTATGGAGTCGTTCGTGAGGCAGACGGCCCTACTGGCAAGGTTGCCGTCAAGATCATCCTGAAGAAGAACGTCAAGGGTAACGAGCAGATGGTCTACGACGAGCTTTCCATGCTGCAACGACTGAAGCATCCTCACATTGTCAAGTTTGTCGATTGGTTCGAGTCCAGAGTACGTTGATACTTGATAAACCGGAGAGAAGAAGGCATGGGGTACTTACGAGCTTGGCTGACCATGCGCCACAGGACAAGTTCTACATTGTCACTCAGTTGGCCACAGGAGGAGAGCTTTTCGATCGTATTTGCGACAGGGGCAAGTTCACCGAGAAGGATGCTTCGCAAACTATCAAGCAGGTTCTTGACGCCGTTGACTATCTGCACAAGAACGACGTTGTCCACAGAGGTATGCGGGTTTCCCTGAAAGCTGATATTTGGTCAAGTATTCGAATCGAGTCTAACGTGAAGTTACAGATCTCAAGCCGGAGAACCTCATCTATGTTACTGCCGAAGACGACTCCGACCTCGTGTTGGCCGATTTTGGTATTGCCAAGACGTTGGACAGCAAGGACGAAACACTCAAGACTATGGCTGGATCTTTTGGCTATGCGGCCCCTGAAGTGATGGCCAAGAAGGGCCACGGAAAGCCTGTAGACATGTGGTCTATGGGTGTCATCACCTATACCCTGCTTTGCGGCTACTCCCCCTTCCGAAGCGAGAACCTGCAGGATCTTCTTGATGAGTGCACAAGGGGCAACGTCGTGTTCCACGAGAGATACTGGAAGGACGTCAGCGCTGATGCAAAGGACTTTATCAACCGTCTCCTAGTCCCAGAGCCTGAACAGAGATGGACCAGCGAGGTACGATCCTTTAGCACTTCAGGCATAGACATGAACTAACAAACCTGCAGCAAGCTTTGGGCCACATCTGGCTCAGCGGCCAGACCGCCAGCGACCACAACTTGCTACCAGAAATCGAGGCCTTCCGCAGACGCTCCCGCCTCCGCCGCGCCATCGAAATCGTCAAGCTCCAAAACAGGATCAACAAGCTCAGAGAACACGAAGAAGACCCCGAGAACTCGGAAATGGGAGACGTGCAAGGTGGCCAAGAAAGGGGAGATGGCGCTCGATTGCATGCCCTGGGTCTCTTTGCGCTCAAGGATGTCAAGCAGAAACAGGAGACGCTGCAGATTGAGGAAGAGATGGGAAAGGAAGCGAAGCGGCGTAGCTTTAGCGAGGCTTCTTAAAGCGCTCGCGTCTCGAAAGAGAAGGACTGGTTATGAGGACTTTTTTTGGGATACACTTTTTTTGGTCTCTTGCTTTACCAGCTTTTTTGGTTTTCTGAAATATAATTTTCTCTGTTTTCGCGACATTGGTTATAAGCAACGTATTCTGAGATAAGACGTGGATGGCAATCTTGAACATGGCGATTTGGCCCATTTCAAACCGAGCAAAGGAAAAATGGTGCAGTTCAAGCAAAAAACATAGCTTTTGAGGGCATCTTTTGTCCCTTTTCTATCCTACCCAATCTGGAAATCTATGTATTTTTCCCAACGAGCGCCTTCATAGCAAGCATACCTATGCAACCCATGACCACCATCTATCGATGCCAGAGAATCCAATCAAGCAATGCAAACTCCAAAGTCTAGCCACTAACAGCAATAAAACAGTAATATTTTTTCAATTTCAGTTTTACTTTTTTGTGTTTACCACATCCATCAACCCCTAATTGATATCCTCCAAGGCCCTCTCTCGAAGTGCCTCGTATTTTCGGAAATCAAAGCGCTGTCGCTTCCAGCCATTGGCCTTCAGCCGCTCAATCCGCGTACGCAGTTCCAGGTTACGCATTTCCTCGCTAAGGATTTGCGGAGGCTGGGGATTCTCTGCGGCGGCAAGATCACGCTCTAACCATTCCAGGTGAGAGGTGATTTGGTGCTGCAGGCTGGCAAGTACAGTGCAATAGTGGTGGACGGAACGGGCATGGAGGAAGCTGTCTGCAGCGGTGGGAGTATCGAAGTAACTGTCATCATCGCCCTGGATAGAGCTGAATTCTGAATTTGTGGGAGAAGGGAGTGGAAACTGCGACTTTCCAGAGCTGGGTCGGAGGGGAGCCGAGTAGAGAGCTGGAGGCTCAGGAGTAGGTTGACGGATGCACCAGTCGTCGTCAAAGCCGAGGGTTGGAGAGTCTGGGCGAATAAAAGGCTCAAAGGTAGACTCGTGCAAAGGTTCATACGAGGGCACGTCACAGAACGCGACGCGCTTCTTTTGCTTCGGCCGGCTACCGGGGCTCTTCAAACAGCTGTCCAAAGAGCTGATCGAGAGTGAAGCAGAGCTTCCGGAGGAGAGTGTAGAGAATGATGCGTCCGATCCAAAAGGAGTGTGTCGTGATCGAGAAGAGGGCCGCCGCTTAGTAGCATCGTCTTCTTTGGCGAGATCAGATGCGGCGCGGTAGTGGTCGCGGGCTTGGAGGAGGAGCTTCATCCGGTAAGGAGAGGTGTGATGAAGAGAACGGACTTGCATTTCAAGAGCAGATGCGGCGTAGAAACGGATGTATATCAGGCATGCTGTCTCTGGTTTGTGCTGGGAAATACCATGTTAATAAGAGTAGCAAGACGCATCGTTGCGTAGAGTATATCTTACCGAATCCTTCATGGTGTCGAGAATCTCTTGACACCGCATAGAGCAGTGTCGGTATTTTCGGTTGGCAAAGTCTCTTTTAATCTCAGCCAACGCCCTTTTCCATTGAGAAGGCGTAGAAGGAGCTGGTCTAGATGTAATGAGAGGCTCGGGAATCATGCGCTCGCGCGTGGCTTGCCTGAACTGCATCTCAGCTGTTCTTGGCTTGTACGGCGTGGGCTCCCAACTTGTGGCATTGGATTTGTCTTCTGAGTAGGAGGCTGCGATTTTTGATGCCGGAATGAGCGCGCTCATGCGAAGGGGTATCAGGCCCGGCATGTTGAAAAAGAATTTGTGAGTCGATGAATGAATGGTGTCCGACTGTTAGAAAAAAGAGGTGATGGAGTCGATTTTGATCAGATAAGAGAGTGTGTAGAAGACTGGAAACAAGATTTGACTATGTAGTGTCGTAGTAGCGTATTCAAAAAAAGGAAATTGCAAAGGAACAGGGATGTATGTATATGTTGGACACAGATATAGGTATTAGAGAATGTTGAGCAAGTGTGAGAGCAAGAGAGTGGCAGCGACGAATAAAGGCTTGGAGACGAAGAGTAGTATGCAACGTATATTATTCACGTAAAGAAATGAAACTACTTGTCTGAAGTCAAGCCGTAGAACGAAAGAGAAGATGATAGGTATACCCGGAAAACTAACGAAAGGCAGGGAAAGGGAGGAGTGAGTGGCAGGGTGCAAGACAATAATAAGGATGGAGAAGCTGGTAGAAGTACGATTTCAAAAACCGTCCAGCCAAGGGAGGGAGAGACTGCGAGTTGAGCTTTTTAAGGACCGGCTTGTACGAAGTACAATGAGAGTGAAAACGGCGACAAAAGTCGAGTACGCGAGGCACGGGAGGAAAAAAAAGGAAAAGAGAGAGGAAAAAGCAAAAACGCTCGTGCGTGTGTCTAAGACTGACAGACGCAACACAGACGTCTACCGGCATCCCGGGGACCCGCCGCTCACAGAGGGGTTTGACTTGGCCCGCCACCTCGGGGAAGAGCCTTGGCCTTCCTGGTCCTCTTCCTGGATCTCTCTCATCTCAGTGTTCGCGTTGCTTCGTGTGATTGGTGCGCCGGCCGCATCCCCTGCTGTTAGCGAGCCGGTGTTGTGCCTTTCCTGCGGCGGCGCTGTTGTGTTTCGGCTCCTTGCTAGGGACAGCCCTCCAACGACGTCGCATCGAGGCGTCCCGGGAGACTGGAGAAAACCCGCTTCCAACAATACGGTGCTGCTGCTGCTGCTACTGCTGCTACTGTAGTATAACGTTGGCAGCCGGCGCCCCTGGCCCCAATCCCCCTTTCGCCCTCAACTTAGACCCTGCTGTCACTCAGCGGCCAACCGGTACGGCTACCGCAAAAGAGTGGCGCTGGCCGGGATGCGACGCTGGCGTTTGCAGGCCTTGCCCCCTGGATCCCGCTTCCCCGGCCTCCCTGCCTTGCGAATAGCGGCGCTCCCAGGCACGAAGACGAGATTGTGAAATTGGGGACCAGGGCCGCGGGCCTGCACAGGCGGCAAGGCCCTGTTTGTTGCCTGCGAGCCACCGTCCGGATGGGCAAATGAGCAGCGAAATATGGCAGCCCGAGGTAGCACCAGGACGAGGTAAGATTGCCCGGTACTGGGGACGACGCCGAGTGATCCCAGTGTGCGTCCCGTGACAAACGCAACATGTCGGAAGGAGGTTGTCAGTGCACTTTACCTCGCTGCAAGTGAGCTGTGATGTGAGTGCAGGAACGACGGGCGAGTGGAGCCCCCGTACCTGGCACCTGTCGCTCTTTCCCCATATGCGCCACCCGCATCTGCTAAAGCCGGTGCATCGCCAAGGCAGGTACCATCCCAGCCGCCTGCATTGACGCGAAACCAAATCCTCCTTGAGTCGCAGAACCTGTTACCGCGTCTCGCGTTGTTTTTTTATTATTGAAAATGCACGTTGCAGCATCCATATGCACGTTGCTACTCTATGAATCAGCCTGTCTTTTTGATTTGTTGCTTCTGAATATTCTCTTCAGGTAACCCAGTCAAGCTTGTCAGCCTCCTCGTCTTATAACCTACTTCTGCATGGAATCCAACCCAGATACCGGGATCCAACAACATGCCAGAGCATTTCGTTATTTGAACGCTAGCCAGCTGTTTAATTACTGCTGCTTATCTTCCCGACGTCAAAAATCAAGAAAGAAAAACAGGGAGAAAAAGGAAGAAGAAAAAAAACACCGAAACAAGAAACTCTCACCTGCATCCAAGAGTCACCGGGAGCCACTCTCCTGCAGCGAACCAAGACAAGACCCCAAAAAGCAAAACAGATTTTTTTTTTTCGTCTTTGCATTTTGTCTCGCTTTAGGGTGTTACGACACGTCCGTTCGCTGACCGTTCGCTCGTCTACTCTAGTGATTATACTCTCGTCTCCTTTTGAGGCGTTGCAGTCCGTGCTTCTGCTATTTTCTTTTCTTTTTCTTGTTTATCTTGTTTTTTTTCTTTGTTTTTCTTGTTTTTGTCATCATACACCTTGGAATTGCGGCTCGTATTCACCTCCTATTAGCCACAGATGTCCGAAAAGAGTGTGTCTTCAAACGAATTTTCGTTACTGTGACGGTACTTTCCGTACTCTGTACAACGAAGCACAAAGCGGCAGTGCCTCTCAATATTTTCATCTTCCCGTAGTCCAGCCTGTCACTAACATGAGCCTCATCAACTTCGGAACGGTAGACCAATAAGGCTCCGTAAAACCTCCACTCTGTTATCTATGCTAGTGGTGTTGGCGCCATCAATATCAACGGCTCATCTTGATACATCGTAGCTGCAGGTAACTCCAAGGTCTTTACTCCATACGTGGTACCAGATTAATAAGTGATAAATGCAACATCCAATGACTATATTTGTAACAAAGCAGGCATTGTGATCATGACACCCAAGATTGATTAATTCAATCTGACGCTCCTCGATCCTGGTACAGAGTAGGGTTTTAATTGAGTCAAGGATGCTGCGCTCCGAAAGCTGGGTACCTGGTATGCGTCATCCAACCTACAGCGACCCTCTATGCTGCATGTGCGTTATGCAGACTGCGTCGATCACGCATGAGATTTTGTAAGAGTAATACATACTGTGCATAAGAACAACTATTATCATCAAAGCACTTGTGCGTCCACACTGAAAGATAGCGTTGTTCATGACTCCGATACACTACTAGTATCTCTTGTGATATGTGATGTTGGCTCTCCTTACACCAACTAATCACAGATCAACTTATATCTACTAACAGCTATAGCTCACCGGGTAACCATATCTCCGACATCATACATATCTAGCCAGCAAGGACGGTCAAGAGCCAACTGCAGCTAACAGACGATGGATGAGAACTATCAGAGGGCGTACGGATTCAAGCGTGTAATTACTTTTCCCTCCCTGTTAACTAGCACACATCACCTATACGAAAACCCGGATTTATCATCATACGAAGGTACATAAAAAAAAAATTACTCATATCGTTATTTCAAATACATAAAACACCAACTCAGTGGCTAACACTCGGCTATGTAGGGGCCCAACAGGCATATCGCCAAGCACATAAGCCCCCAAACGGCCAACTCTCTTTGCCGTTCTGGCTAAAAACCGACTTTTGCGGCCGACTTGCTGTCGGATTCCACTTCAGGGCTGACTCCATGCTGGCTACCTTTGCTCTCCATTTCACCAATGAATAAAATGCTGCTCGATTGCAACATATCGTAGCGTTCAACTTTTTTTCAATTCGGTCAGGTTCCTCTATGAAGCTGGGGTCTCAGTCGTCGCATCTGCCGCTGAGGCTGCTGGGGCTTCCTCTGCCTTGGGTTCCTCCGCCTTGGGTTCCTCCGCCTTGGGTTCCTCTGCCTTGGCCTCAGCCTCCTTCTTGGCTGCCTGGTTACCCTTGATGCCATCCACCACCTTCAGACCCTCGGCTTGTATCGTGATACTCTCTAGTTCTCTCTTGCGTTGAATGCGGTACTTCAAATCTTCCGCCATGCGTGATGTGTCCACCAGGACTCCGTCCTTTTCGGGGTGTCCATCCTTCAAGCCCATCTCCTTGACCTTGATCTTGCCTTGAGCCAACTCGTCTTCGCCGATAAAGATGGCAAATGGCACGCCGTTGGCTTCGGCAGCTTTAAACTGAGCCTGCATCTTGGGCTTTGCCTTGTACAGAAACTCGGCCTGCAGATTGCACGTTAGTAATAGTCACTACTAGCTTATAGGAAGTGCAATTCCATGAGAACAAAATGCCTTACCTTGATGCCAGCCTGCCACAATTTTGCGCAAATCTCTAAGCGCTCCTTGACTAGTCCCTTTCCACCGAGGGCCATGACGTAGACATCGACCTCATTGCCACGCACTTGCTCGGCGGACTTGTCGGCGGCCATGCGGGCCTTGGTGATGGAGAAGATGCGATCGACACCAAATGAAATACCAACGCAAGGGATCTGATTCTTTCCGGAAAACATGCCGACCAGGTTGTCATATCGACCGCCGGCAGCCACGCTTCCAACACCGATGGTGGGATCATCAGACCGATCGTCGTCCTCACCGTTGCTCTTTGACTTCTTCTTGGATGGCTTTGCGGCCGCGGCTTCTGATCCTGGTGTTGCCTCAGGAGCAGAGCCTTCGGTGACGACTTCGTAAATGAGGCCAGTGTAGTAGTCCAAGCCACGAGCCAGGCCAAGATCAAATGAAACCTTGTCAAGCGCGCCAAAGGCCTCGAGATACTCGAAAAGGAGAGCAACATCCGCAATACCTTGCTTCATGGATTCGTTTGCTGAAAGCTTCTCATCGTTGCGGAGCTTCTCGAGCAGCTCGTGGCGTCCTCTCAAAACAACCCACTCTCCGATACGGTCTGCAATCTCCCCATCCAGACCCTTCTCTTCGGTCATCTCTTTTCGGACATCCGCCCATGGCAGCTTGTCAAGCTTGTCAACTGCAGAGGAGATTGTTCTAATCTTGTCCTCAGGGACTCCACAGACCTGGAAGATGCCATCCAGGATCTTGCGGTGGTTGAGCTTGATAGTATATGCGCCGTTCCATCCTAGGCCTTCAAAGACTTCGGTGATGATTCGGATGACCTCGGCGTCGGGCAGCATGGAGTCGTAGGTGCCAGCAATATCGAAATCGCACTGATAAAACTCTCGCATTCTACCCTTGGTCATGGCGGGCTGGTCTCGGCGATAGACCTTGGCGATGTGGTAGCGCTTGATGTTCTGAATGTCCTTGTTCATGGCCAGGAAACGAGCAAATGGGACCGTGAGGTCGTATCTCAGCGAGGTAAGCTCGCCGCCTTGGTCGGCAAGGTCATAGATGAGCTTGCTATCCTCGCCATATTTGCCAGAGAGGATCTCCTTCAGCTCGAATACAGGTGTGTCGATGGTGACTCCGCCGTGGCGCTTGAAGACTTCGGTGATGGTGCTGAAGATCTTGTCTCGAATGACCATGTCCTTGCCACTCCCGTGGGGTGAGTAAGCTTCGAGTTTTTGCTCGTGACTCAAGAATCACAACTTACAATCTTTTGTGCCCTTGGCAGTTTTTAGCTCGAACTTGGTTTTGGGAGCCATGTCGACGGTTGGCGCCTGTGAGTGGAACGAAGATGCGGTACGTGGAAGACGAGTCGCAAGACGAAGTCTTTGCAATTGCGACAATGGCCGATATGGTCGAACAGACCTAAATGCAGCCAAAACTATCTTCATCCGAGGGGTGGAGGGGAAAAAATAGGCTTGAAGTTGTGGCAGGAGTCATCGGCGCTGTTTGTATGGGTCACGCAAAAGTCAGCCCCGCCAATTTTGGGTGCCTCGACAGGCGGGGCAGAATTTTTGTTTATCGATAAGGGATGAACTCAATCACTTATACGTACATATCAGTAGAACTCGGCCCCAGCGAGAGAGACGTCTGATGCAGGTTGAATAAAATGCATCGTGCGATGCTTGCGGTGTTTTGTAGTGCATCGGATGCATTTAGTTCAAATTCCATGGATCTCTATTGGTGGAACGCAGGTTTATATACGTTCAAGCAGCCGAGTAGAACAACGGAACAAGTGATCAAGATACTTTGGTCGCATTAAGCATCGTTGATATGCCAGGTCTGCACTCTGCATCCATCTTGACCTACTATTTATCATGTAAGTCATACTTTACGAGTGCGCAGTCGCGCAGCGAAAATGGGCCAACCCGAGTGCAGCTTTAAGGGTTCGTATTGGCAGACGTCCTGTACTCCATTCAGTGACCTATTCAGGGTAGTAGTAAAATCGGATTAGGGAAGAACCATCCAATGATGGAAACCAGAGCTGTCGCCTTTTTGATCGCCACTTTGACTGAGGCTACGCAACGCACTGATGATAAACAACCCCGGATTTCCCCACGAGGGGCCGTAGTGTGCATTCGCTTCAAAAAGCATGACGAGTGCATGGCTGATGCGTGACTCACAATGCGAAGCGCAGAAGCACAAGTGTCCTCTTTCACGCTGATGGTTGACATCAGGCCATCTAAGCTTTTCAGATTGGGTTAAGGTGCCGCCCATAGGAGGCGAGACATGCAGTTACAGTTAATCGGGGCACCGTTGCCTCTCGCGTGGCGGACCGCCATGTGCCGGAAATGCTCCATTTGCAGAACGGCTTTTCGGGCTATATCAACTCCCCGGCAGAGCCAAAAGCCAGATCAAACGATGTCACTATCGAAGCAGACACGACGCCTCTTGCTTTGACCTGTCAACTGCAGCTGTACATTTTCAATTCAGCTACTAGCATTCCATACTCCGTGCTAGCGATGATATTGTCATTGATCCTTGCAAACCGAACAATACGGCGCCACCTGGCCCTAGCGCGATTGTTCCAGAACAAGGCCAAATCTGATGCCCATTACAATTGCTCGCATATAACTGGCAGAAGGCTTTACACGTAGCGGCTGCGCCATGATTGGCCAACCCCAGCATTACCTGCGTGCTAATAACGGGATTCGAGGTAATCCCGAGTGAAGGTTTCATGTTGATGGTACCTAGTCGGACCGCTTCGAGATGCACCGAAATGTTCTTGGGAATACGCAGTTGAAGCCAGATCGCAACGAGCTAACTTGTAGGCTGTGCTATTGTGGGAAATTAAGGTGCCAGTGTCGTCAAAGATTTATCGAGGCTCAGTATCGGAGTACTTACAGGCGAGTTTATATCACCGAGTAGAATATTGCCAGGTACCTATGATCTGGCGCCAGCGGACATGAATACCTACTCCAAACATAACTGCATGTAATAGATAGACGAGGAAAGAGTCCTTAGAGAAATGACTGGAGTTCTATTTTGTCCTTCATCTGCTGATTGATGGGGCACAGCAGGCCTAGAAGCATTAGCATTGCGACTTTAATGACTGATGGATTCGTTCTTAGGCATCCAAGCAGGGGCTTCAAGCAGATGCTGCCAATAGCCCGTTTCACGCCACAAAAACTCACTAACAGTTCGATCGGCTGCCTCAATGCTCTCTTTTAGCTCTCCAATATGCCACTGCCGCCCTACCTCAGAATCAGTATCCACTGCGATTCGCCGTCTGCAGTTCCCGCGTATTGATCGCTTCCACGCTTCGAAGCCCGCCCAGCTCTAATTAATTTTCCGTATCCCAAAAAAAGGGCTTCAGGGGCTTAAACTCGCGGTGAGTTTCCGGAGTCGCGCTGGGGGACTAGACCGACCTAGGAAGTCGTATGTATCGGTTCATGACGACAACCGACCAACCACGCATTTGTACTTGTACCTACTTATGCATTGCGGCGCACACCCTCAGCTGCGCTCCGGCTCGCCTCCATCAACTTCGTCTTGTTTAATTCTCGCGTAAGGTCCGGTACTTGATTTTCATCAGTATTGGATTTGGGTCTTTCACCACTTCGAGATGAAAGAGACCGACGTCGAGCTGTCGAGCTATCCTGTGGACGACAAGGCATCGGCCTCTGTTGACGATGGCACCGCTTCTGAGCCAGCGCAAGAGCAGCCAAAGGCTCGGCCTCAGAGATTAGCATCATTCAAGGATTACTTGGTGTGTTTTTCGATATAAATATACCAAAAAGACAAAATGATGGACCCCGAAAGTGCTAATCAGCATTGATGCTACTCAGCGAGTTTTCCAATATGCGACGAAATGGGACTATTTTGCGTACGCGGCGGGCATCTTGGCTTCCATTGGTGCCGGAATCACCTTGCCGTTGATGAACGTAGTATTTGGTATGTCTTTTATACTTTGCTTCTTCTTACTCCCAATTCTGGCATTCCATGTGGCCGTATTGTGCATAAAGTTTACGATCTTGTTCCAGGTAATTTCGTCGGCAGCATAAGCGACTTTACCGATCCCTCCAACCAAAGCGAGGATGCTTTTCGCCGAAAAGCAAACAGGTTGTCGTCAGTAACTACTACTCTTGATGTTTATCTTCTATCAAATTGCTTAGGCGTATCACCAGTTTATACATGTTTGCTCTCTTTCTCGGCCGATTGGGACTCAACTATATCAACAAGGTGCGAAAAACCCTGTCACTGTTTAGGCCCCATGGCATCTTCATCCACATTATGCCTGCCCTATATGAAAAATTTGGCTGCTAAGAGATATTTGCTGTGCGATAGTTTGCCTTTCGAATGATCGG
Organism: Trichoderma gamsii; assembly: GCF_001481775.2. Lineage (NCBI taxonomy): Eukaryota > Fungi > Ascomycota > Sordariomycetes > Hypocreales > Hypocreaceae > Trichoderma > Trichoderma gamsii. The sequence goes on along the minus strand of NW_020171382.1, from coordinate 18,389 downwards.
AATTAGGATATCTTCGGCGATTCGATTGCACTACCTGACAGCACTACTTGGCCAGAGCATCCATGTTCTGGACTCGATGCCGCCGGGCTACGCGACAACAACAATCACCTCGACGAGCAACGTTCTTCAGCTTGGCATTTCGGAAAAGCTCGGTGTCTTTTTTGAGTACAACGCAACAATTGTTGCTTCGATCATCATTGCGTTTACCCGAAACTGGGCCCTCACGCTGGTTACGTCCTCGACCATTCTCTTCATTGGACTCTCTGTCTCTGTATTGATGCCTATCATTGTCAAAGGTCATGGACGAGTATCACAGGTAAGCAATGCTCATTTATGGGAGTACAGCTGTCAAAATCGAAACTCATATCTTTGCTAGGCCGAAGCGAAATCCTCTGCCGTTGCGAGCGAGACCTTTGCTAGTATTCGCATGATTTCGGCGTGCGGCGCAGAGAGTCGTATGGCGAAAAAGTATGGACTATCTGTCGAAGAAGCCAAGATGCATGCTCAGCACACATCTCCATTCCTTTCTCTGCAGTTTGGATTGATTGTAAGTAAAACATACTCTTCCTTGTATAGACAAAAGAGCGTCTTTAACAGTGGTACAGTTCTTCAGCGTATTCTCGGCGTTTGCCCTGGCATTCTGGTATGGAACTAAGGAGATAGCTGAGGGGCATGCTGATAACGTTGGGACAATTGTCATGTGAGTTTTCCCTCTTGAGATGACTTTTGACCTGGTACTAATTTGTAAAGTGTTTTAATGTCTGTGATGAATGTTGTTTTCTCGCTGGAACGCACTACTACCCCCATGTTGGCTGTTAGCAAAGCTACCGTTGCAGCCTGCCAGTTTTTCACCGTTATAGACGCACCCCAGCCAGAGAAGGGTCATCTTACGGATCCTGAGGTCTCTGCCACAGACGACATTGTATTTGAAAAAGTCACCTTTGCTTACCCAAGCCGTCCTCATGTCAGGATTCTAGACGAGCTGGATCTCCGCATCGAGGCAGGCAAGATTAACGCTATTGTCGGTCCATCGGGATCAGGAAAGAGTACCGTTGTCGGATTGATAGAAAGATGGTATTCGCTCAAGCACCAATACGTTATCGAAGAGGCCGTGGAACCGGAAAAGAAGAAGAAGAAGAAGCAGAAGAAGAAGGCGGGTGAGGCTGAGGAAGAGCTTGAGGCCCCGAAAGAGGAAGACACCGGCCCACCAGTGAAGCTCAGCGGTAAACTTACAACTTGCGGCCATGCTCTGGATGACATCCATCTAAAGTGGTGGAGATCTCAGATTGGACTGGTCCAGCAGGAGCCCTTTCTATTCAACGATTCGATATTCAAAAACGTGGCGAATGGTTTAATTGGTACGCAATGGGAAAACGAGCCGGAAGAAGTAAAGAGGAAATTGGTCAAGGAAGCGTGCATTGAAGCATTTGTCGATGAATTTGTTGACAAGCTTCCACAGGTTAGTTGCTCACGGATCCTTCGTTACTCGTCTTTCTTGTTTCCGTGGCATTTTCTCTCTTTCCGACCACTGTGCTAATATTTGGATACCCCATGTTGTAGGGCTACGACACCTTAGTTGGCGACAGTGGTGCTAAACTCTCTGGCGGCCAGCGTCAACGTATCGCCATTGCTCGATCCATCGTTCGAAAGCCGAAGATTCTTATTCTAGACGAAGCGACGAGTGCGATCGATGTTCGAGGAGAACGCATTGTCCAGGCTGCTCTTGACCGCGTGGCACAGAATCGGACGACAATCACGATAGCCCATCGTCTGTCCACTATCAAGAAGGCCGATCGAATCATTGTTATCAAGAAGGGAAAAGTTGCAGAACAGGGTAACCACGAGAGCCTCATTGCTCTGAAAGGCGGTGTCTATGCTGGTCTCGTCCAAGCCCAGGCACTCTCACTGGGAAATGCATCAACGGCCGAAGAAAGCGATGACCCGACGGATAGCGAGGATAATCTGACTCGCGAGAAGAGCCAGGCTCTTGAAGAAACCACAGCTCAAACTGATAGCAGCAGCACCGAAAAAGAGCGCAACATTTTCAGCAGTTTTGGCCGCCTCTTCTATGAGACTAATACCTACTGGTACCTGATGTTTATAACATTAATCTTCACCGCCTGTGCCGGTGCGGCAACTCCGCTGCAAGCCTGGCTCTTTGCAAAACTCATTGTGGTATTCGAATTTACTGGTCAAAAGCTGCTTCATGAAAGCCGTTTTTGGTCTCTGATGTGGTTTGTGCTGGCTGTCGGTGTTGGAATCTCTTACTTTGGAGCGTTTTTTGCTTCTACTCGAATGGCGTCAATCATTCGAGCCAAGTATCAGCAGCAGTATTTTGAGGCCATCCTTTACCAAAAGACTTCTTATTTTGATCACGAGGACCACTCTCACGGCACCATGACGGCTCGTGCCGCAGGAGATCCCCAGCGGCTGGAGGAGCTCATGGGTGCAAACATGGCCAGCGTCTACATTGCACTTTTCAACCTCACTGGATCAATCATCATCTCTTTTTACTTTGGCTGGAAATTGGCCTTGGTCGGCGTCGCTGTCGTCATGCCAATTCTTCTCGCCTCGTCGTACTGGCGCTTCAGGTATGAATTGCAATTTGAAAAGATGAACAATGAAGTCTTTGCCGAAAGCTCCAAGTTTGCGTCCGAGTCGATTGGTGCTTTTCGAACCGTTACGTCGCTTACTCTGGAAACTCCCATCACGGACCGTTTCAAAACACTATGTGATGGCCACGTTAAGACGGCGTTCAAAAAAGCCCGCTTCGCCAGCTTTCTCTTTGGATTCGCCGACAGCTGCACATTGGCCTGCCAAGCGCTCATCTTCTACTACGGAAGCCGCCTTCTGGCGAGCGGCGAATATAAACCTGAAAATTACTTTGTCTGCTTCATGGCCATCATGAACGCCTCGCAGTCTGCCGGTCAGAGTTTCGGCTTTGGCCCTAACGCGGCACAAGTAACGGAAGCTTCGAACCGCATCTTGAACACGAGAGAGACAATGTTCCGAGACAAGAGCTCTGGAGGAAAGGAGATTCCGGACGTGGAAGGAGGCGTGAAGATTGAGCTAAAGGATGTGCATTTCAAGTATCCGACTCGAGACATGCCAGTCTTCCGCGGGTTGAACTTGACGATTGAAAAGGGCCAGTTTGCGGCTCTGGTGGGATCGTCTGGGTGTGGCAAGACGAGCATCATTTCACTTCTTGAACGGTTAGTCTGAATGGCAGCTTGATATTTCTTTCTGAGCCACTAATAGTTCGAAACGATTAGGTTCTACGATGTCGATAAGGGCCGCATTCTATGCAACGGCCAAGATATCGCCGATGTCAACGTCTTTGATTATCGCAAGTACCTATCACTCGTAGCACAAGAGCCAACCCTATTCCAAGGTTAGTTTTCGACATCTCTACCAGAAAATTTTCATACCCAGTATATGTAAAGCTAACTTCCATTCACCACGCTAGGCACTCTCAGAGACAACATCATCCTCGGCGTCGACGATGCCACCGTCACCGACGAACAAATCCACCAAGCCTGTCGCGACGCCTCCATCCACGACTTCATCGTCTCTCTCCCCGAAGGCTACAACACAAACATTGGCTCCCGCGGCGTTTCCCTCTCGGGAGGCCAAAAGCAGCGTGTTGCGATTGCTCGCGCCCTGATCCGCAAGCCAAACATCCTGCTCCTGGACGAGGCCACAAGCTCACTCGACTCGGAGAGCGAGAAGCTCGTGCAGGCGGCGTTTGAGCGCGCCAGCAAGGGGCGGACCATGGTTGTGGTTGCTCATCGGCTAGCGACGGTGCAGAATGCAGATGTCATTTTTGTGCTGGGCGAGGGCCAGCTTCTTGAGCAGGGTAGTCATATGGAGCTGTTGAAGAAGAAGGGAGTTTACTGGAATATGGTGAGTTTTTTTTCTCTTCTGTGAAACATGTCCTTTAACTCTTTGTAAATTGTCGCTAACGCATGCGGTGAAAATAGTGTCAAAGTCAAGCTTTGGACAGGTAAACTCCTACGTGGTAGAACACAATTCGGCTTATGAAACTATTAACGCATCAATCACTGACAATCTCATCTGGGGCGCAATAAGCGGCGCTTTGTTATGTTTTATGGAGTATTTTTTTGCACGGCATATAAATTTGTTTTAATCCTTGGATCTATAAATTCAACTACATCAGTATAAGGAAAGATCTAGTAACGCAACTCCAACCAACAAATAGACATAAAAGATTCTCTTCTCTAAGCCTGATATATGGCCGCTCTCCCGCTAAATTTATAAATTGTTGGTGTTTTTTTTTTTTTTTTTTCAAACCGAAAGTTAAATATCAGTATTCAAGTCTGCCGCGTCCAGCAGCGTATCTAGTTCCACAACTCATCCATCTCCTTGAGGATCCTCTCCGAATGCGTCATGACAAAGTCATGCGTGCCAGGAAGAACCTTCCAAACCACATTCTCCTTACCGCCCACAAGAGGAAGGCCCTCACGCTCATAGCCCTTGACGTCGATAATCTCATCATTCTGCGCCAACAGGACCATTGTCGAGCCCGGCTTCCGGCGCGCAAGCAGCTTCCAGCTCTCATGCTGGTCCGTCAAGGGCGCCCATCGGATCGAAGACATAAACGCTGGGATGAAGCCGGTGTGGTGAAGAGCCATCCATCGGACGTACATGAGCACATGCTGCTCAAAGGGGATGGAGGAGCCGTCGGTTTTCTGCGTCTCGCCGTCGCTGGTAGCCTCTGTGGCGGCGATGTCTGCAGCAGCTGCGGACGGCGAGATCTCTTTGGCCTTTCGGGAGGCGGCGATGGGCTGCTGCAGGCGAATTCGAGTCAGGTAAGCGAGGATCCTCTCCGGCACGAAGCCAGATTTGAAGATGAACAATGACACGGCGCCAAAGTCTGCAGCATTGATGAGGCCCGCGGGGGCGAGCAGAACAAGCGACGAGACAAGGTGAGGAAACGCAGCGGCGAAGTGAACGGCGATACCTCCGCCCAAGGAGTATCCAATGAGGCGGAAGGCGTCGTTTCCAGTCCAGGCCAGAGGGCTTGAGGCGAGCACGAGGAGGATCTGAGTGGTGTAGAGGCGCTCATCATGAGGGAGATCGCCGACGCCGTCTGAGAAGCCCCGGCCAAAGAGATCCTATACGGCTGGTGTCAGTACGGGAGCAGTTATACTTGCTTGCGTCTTGGGAAGAGTTTAGGATTCTTACAAAAAGCATTACTCGACATCCGCGTTTGACAAGGCCGTGGGCGATGAGAGCGAGCGTTATACAGGGAGTGCTGATACCATGGACGAGCAGGACCTTTTCGCCGTCCTCGGGGCCAAATTCATAGACGCGGATGGATCCATACTGGGATGATATTAGTTTGGCACTTCTTCTTTCAGTCTTTCTCATCTCAATCAAACTCACCGGCGTATCAACGTCCCTCGCCCCCGGAAAGGCATCCGGCTGATAGACCAGACGCTCGACCTCGTCGCTCGGTAGCCTCGGAATCGTCGTCTTGAGCGGGCTCGGCAGCGCCCTGCCCCACCGCGGCCGCAGCGCGGATCTGGCGAGCAGCAGCAGCGTCGCCGTGGCTACGGCCGTGGCCGTGACGGTGACGGCGACGGCGGTTTGCGGCCCGGGCGACGGCCAGCGGAAGAGGCTGGAATCCATGGCCCGGTTCGGAAGAGGGTGAGATTGGAGATGAAAGACGAAGAAGCGGTCAATCAACAAGGCTGAGCGGATTTCTCAACATGAAGTGAGTATGAGTGGTGGAAGATGACGATGATGAGATGCCCCGTGGGTCGTAGCCTATTGTTGCTGGTGGATTCTCTCTTGTGTGGCGGTTTATAACTGAAGCGGTGGGAAGGTAAGAATATAAAAGAGAACGAGAAGAGATATCACGATAGATGAGAAAAAGAGACTAAACAGTAGAAGATTTAATTAAATGCAAGTCTTTTGTGATATTTCCTCAGACTGTACAAGAGCGAGTAGATGAAAAAGGAAGAGAAACGCCGCGACGTGGGGGACGGGCCGCGGGAAGCGAGCCAAAGCGAAAACTCTATCGCCCAGCCTCTCGATTTCCACGCTGCAAAAGAGAGCAAATCAGTTCAAAAAAGGTTAAATCAGACCAAAGGTAAAATAAGACGCCAGTACGAAAAGTATTGTTGGAGGCACAGGAGCTTGAGGTAGGTAGCGATGACCAATCTTGGCTCAGCCTCGTCTTACGAAATGCGCAATGGAACGCATCTGGTCGTTTCCAGTATAGCCTGTTGGTGGAGACGCTTGTTATACAGTAGGTAGCTCCAAGGACAATAATAGCACAATCTAAACGCACGTGGCTCTCCGACTTGGTTGGCTGGTATCCAATCAATCTGACACTCACCAGCTAGTATTGCCTGGTATTCAGATCGATCTTCTTGATGAAATGTAGCTGTGCATATCTACCTAACAATATTATGTATAGATAGAGAGCATATGTACGATTATACATTTACATATGCAACAGGTTGTATATACGCCCACTCATCAGTAAGATACAATCCTCATTCGAAACACAGCGCGCTGGTCTCTTTCGTACACTAACAGCCCCATACTCGGGTATCATATAACCATGCGCCATCCTTGGCCAAATAGTCATCAAGCAAGAAGTACAAGGACAGATCAAAAAAATTAAATAATCGCATCAAAAACACACAACTCCGTCCAGTGATCAGTAATATGATGTCTGTACATGTATGTAGGGAGGATTCATATGGGAGAGAAACTTGGAATGAGATGCTCACCCCAAGCCAACCGCCCATGCCGCGTTTCCAAGCTGTTTAATCAGCTGGCAAAGATTCTCCACGAGAGGCGGCAAGGCATCCTGGGGCCTTCTAAAATTCGTCTGCAAAATCTCTTGCACAATATCCATGCACGCACGAGGGTCGTAAACAGACGCCTCGCCGGGTGCTGCTCCCGAGCTTGATCCGGCCGCGGGTCCTTGTATAAGAGGTATCCCCTGCCCAAAGCTCAAGAAATGCTGAATAGATGTCGCATTGCCTTCATCCAGGTACATGGGCTCATATCCATACTGCGATGCCATGTCCTGCTGCTGGCTGGCCCGAGCCACAACGCCATAGGTCCATAGAGCAAGCGCGGCATGATGGACTGCTATGGCATAGAAATCTTTCAGCTGGCCGAGAGGAAACAGTTTTGCATGCCGCAAGATCTGTCCCGCGCACCAAACCGCGAACCATGACTCGGGATTAGCTGTCCACTGTTGCAAAATGGGGTACATGCGACGGGCTTCTTCTTCTCCCTGTTTGCCTGAAAAGATTTGTAGGTCATCTAGAGACACGTAAAGGTGCATCATGAGAAGGTTTAACACGATGTGTTCTTGAGGGGTGACGCCTGATAAATCTGAGCAGCTAAACTGAAACGACTGTAGATCTCTTAGGAGCTCTTGGCGTCTGGAGTTCAGCATAGAGTTTGGCTTTTCTTTGGTGTAGCTCCGAAATTGGTGCACTACACTTAGCTGAGAGTATTCAAAAATCATTGACCAAAAGCCGTGGAGAAAGATTGACACAGACAGTTGCGTGTCAATCCGTGCAGAGTTATCAGCAAGCTGGCGTACGTCTCGATATGCGTCGGCGATTGATGGCAATCTTGAATTTTGTTGTCCAGCCGTCCCCGATAAGTAAAGTGTCTTCCACTCAGACGCCGATTTTGCCAACCACAATTCCTTCCGTTCTGGCAGTGGCAGCGTCAACTCAGAATACGACATGCAGGGATTTGTCAATGCCGTCATCGATAACTGGGCTTCTCGGATGTAGCAGTGGTATGCTAGTCTTTTCTCTCCTTAACGTTAGTGATAGGTCGATGGAAACAGAGAAACAACCTTTCCGAAACTGACCTCTTCCATTGCTCCGCAGTTGCCCACTTCATCCACTTTTGTTGTAGTAGCTCACCCTCGTCTGAGGGATCGACCGTGATTATAGGATACATGTGCCGCTGGAAAAATCGTCGATATCTCATCATCTGAAGTCACTCAGTAAGTATGCATCATGTACAAGTGGTATCCTCTCCATACCGTCACAGGGATCACCAAATGACACTCGGCAATCTCCATCTTTCTGCGGTTACCGCTCCATAGACCAATATCCTGCCCCAAAATGAGTGATTGGACCAAACTAAGGTTTTGGATAGCGGTGTTATTTTCTTCAAACTGCAACGTGAGTTAGACGTAAGCTCATCATTCTTTGGCGGATGTTAATAGGCTGTTCGGCTGTTTGAATCTTACTCTTGCAGGAATGGTTATGCCTAGCGAATTTTCATGTCAGAATATGACCTTTCCAAGGATTTAGTTGATTCTCATATATATTTCACTTACGAACTGCCTCTTGGATGGCAAATCCAAACTTGCGCAACGTCGGGGCCGGCATCAGCACAGCACCAGCAGCCACAGCATTCCCAACCCATTCAGGCCACAGCGAATTAAGCTTAAGGGTAGGGAAGTGTATCCATGTCGATACCTGTCGAAGATGGGCGGCTAGGAAAACTTGCATCATCGTATCCATCACGTCCACTGTTGGAAAAGAGGCAGCCACCCTGCCGGCCGTCGAAGGATCGCGACAAGTCTTTAAGATGATGGCCAGGATCTGGTCGCGGCTGGAAAGATTCAGCTTTTGATCAACGACTCGCTCAAGGTTTTTCTTTGTTTCCTGAAACTGCGCATTAGAAAGATCTTTGGCGGAGATGGGCAGGTTACCCTGCTCCGTATAGCCACTATCCTTGGCAGTCGGCTCCCATTTCCACGGCAAATCTCCCCAGACATTGGCAAGATTCTGTCGCATCGAGGACATTTCAGCCGAGTTTTGGGGATTTTGACCAACCAAAGCAGGAGTTATCAGAGCTCCGCCGTCCTCTAGATCTAGATTCCAGTGGTCGAGGAGGCCAAAGTCCATTTCGGTAAGATCCATGTTCATGTTGTCGCAAAAATCTAACACGGCTGGACTTTGAGATTCGGTTGGCCGCGGCAGATCCAAAGGCTGCTGGTAAAGGACATCGCGTAGGAAATTGAAAAACGGGATGGTGTTAAAGTCCATAGGGCCAGCTTTCGCCGAGTTGTGTGGGTGAGCTGCCTGGCTAAGAGTATGGCCTACATGATGCAGACGCCGTCAGTCTTTGGCTTCCCAACGTGGTGAAGAACTCAAAGCTTGCTCCCCTGAGCCAATCGCAAGACTTACCTGACTCCACTCCAGTATCCGGAGTTGTCAACTGGCTAATATCATCTTGCCTTGATGAGTTGGTTTGCGATAGAGGGCTACTCTTGCTGGTTGTGTTATCGCGGATAAAGTTCATAGGGGCATTCTGAAACGTAGAAGTCGAATCTGCGGATGCTATATAAGAGCCGCTATTCGGTTGATTTTGTACAGGGGCATCCTGTCCGCTCCCTGAGAGGTGAGGAAGATGGGTAGAAGAGCCTGGGCTGGTCTCGAAAGAAGAACATGCCAAGTTACGGCTGACACAGCGTCTGCACGGCTTAGTTTCGTCGCACTTGACTCGCGCAGCGGCGCAAGGGCGGCAGGCCTGGGTGACGCGGCTAGAGTTGGGAGTCGAAACCAGTCGTTGCCGCTTCTTGGGCGAATCGTTCTCATGGTTGGTAACATGCCTCCTCAACAGATCCTTCCGCGCAAACGACTTGTGGCAGATTTCGCAAGCAAAGCGCCGACCCAAGGTGTGCGTCTGAACGTGCCTAACGAGGTGCTCTGGCCGCGAGTATGAGCGCCCACAGTCGCGGCAAGCATAAGGGTTGTTGTTCTGATGGCTCTGGTGGGGTGCTGGTGCTGGAGTTTCGCCGGTGACACTGCTGGCGAATGGGTCGGTAGTCGTACCTGGAGCAGAAATGGTAGTGCCAGCAGCAGTACGCGTCCCTGGAGAAGTTGTTGAAGCAGGACCAGGCGTGGTGGATGACGGAACAGCCTGCATGATGATGTGACTTTGGGTCGTCGGATTCGATGGCGCCGGCGCTGCTATACTTGTAGCGATAGCATCGGAGCCCACAGTTTGTTGCTTTGCCGCCACAAATGTCTCAGAGACAGGCACAGGCGCAGGTGCAGGTTGAGACCCAGACAGAGACCCAGACAAAGATTCAGGCGCGGACAGAGGCCGAAGATCGCTGCCAGGGCCATCGAGGATATGGGACAGCGTTCCGGCCATTGTGTGTGGCCAGGCTATGGAGCTGGCGGAGGCCCCGATATCCACCTGGTTCGCTGGCTTGGCAGGGTTTCGCAACGCATCAAGGCTTGGAGGACAGCCTCGCGAGAGATTAGGAGAAGGCGCCTCCTCGAGGTGAAGTTACGACAGCTAGACTAGAGGCTCCCGGATGAGAGGGGCCGGGGCAATGGCAACGCCGTTACCGGTAAGGCTGAGGACCTGAAGCGGCAGTTGAGCCTAGTAGTTGATGCTAGTGATGGGTGTTGAACGGCAGTGGAATGCGATCAAGAAGTGCACGTTGTTGAAGTGGTAGCAGCAGCGTTCAATCAGCGTGCTCAATCAACCTAAACACCAGACATGAGCCGATGCCAGCTACCGAACCGCAGAAGGCACAGATGGCGCAGATGGCGCAGATGGCGCTACTTACACCTAGACTCGACCACTTTGACGCCCGAGACGTCGCGAGTAGATTCGGCGCGCGCTGTGGCGAGCGAGCTTGGCAGGCCACTAGCTGGCAATCTAGCGTAGCGAATCGCAGCAACGTGGCTTGCGTGGTCAAAGTCGATGATTCGGCGGTTGAAACAGTTGCAGAGGCCAGACCTGCGGTTACGCGTAATGTGCTCGGTGCCAGACCCTCGAGCATCTCCCGTAACGGCAGCCAATGGTGAAGCCCGAAGGCAAAGAGCGGCTCGGGCCCCCCGGTGGGTTATCGGGGAATTTTCTCTTTGGCCGACCTCTACTACCAGCAGCTCTGAGGACGCGTGCCAGAGCTTTGCAGCCAGGGCTGAAGACACAGCTGAGGTTCTTAAGATACCTACATCGTACTAGTAGGAAGAGAGGTCGAGTACCTGGACCGCGGCTCCAACGACAAACGAGCTGGCTGCAGAGTGTGGGGGCGATCTGGGGTGCCGCCGGCCCTTGCGCGGCATTTGCGGCTTAGCAGAAATATATCGAGGCGGCCAACGACAACCTCTTGTTCCGCTGCATCTTCCCGTAAGAAGCAGCTCCTCCGTGAGCAGCGCTGCTTGTAGGAGGCGCTTTATTGGCGCTCCTTAGCATCAGGCCGGGGCCCAGCTGGAGCGGTTTAGGTGGGCACGTTGCTGTTAAGCCTGAACTCTTTCGGCGCGCCCTAGAGCCAAAGCTTAACCAGAGAGCCGCGATGCTCTTCTTTATCCAGAGAAAATACTTGTAGTTGCCACTTGCGAGCCGATCAGAATGCGGTTCAACTGTATAAAAAAAGAAAAGCAAGGTATTAATCCATGTACGGTACTTTGAGCAACTTTACTGCTAAGTGTTAGGTACTGCAGTCTACACAGTATCTGGTACCTATAGTAGAGACATCAATATCAATGCATGTAGCATCTCGGACCTGGCGGGACAAGGCCGATGATATGGTTATACAGTATTAGCGTTGGCATCCTCCCGGACTGAGTTGACACTGCCCGCGCTAGTAGTTGTTCGTGACGGCAGCTGTAATTCTATTGGAATACCGAGTAATTGGTACGGCCATGTGGCTTCCATCTGAGTTGACAGGTGGCACGAGATTGAGATCATGCGGTGGACTGTGCAGTCTGCAGATTAAGAACGCCACTTGGTACTAATCAACGCCGGACACACGCGCCGGTCTTGATATCATATTAGCATACAATGATACAAATTACTGGGTATACGAATATCGATACTGCCTGATGCTCAAGACGGCTGCGTCTTCAATACTACCTTGTAGTGCTCCAAGTAAAATCAGGTACAGCAGCACCGTTGGCGTCTCAAAGACGGAAGAATCCGTCCTGCTGGTTGCGCAATCGTAACGGGCACAGGGATGCTGAAACGGGCTGGCTGATGCCCCCAGTATCTAATCTCTAGGTGCCCATTTCTGAACGCGCACGTTGTCGCCCGGCATCCCTCGTGGTTCCCTGGGGCCTACCCACAGCTAGGGACCCCTATCTATCCCGTTTACAGGTAGGCCTAGTGCTCTTCGCCAATACCGGGGGCAATGCTATGCTGGTGCCGGTATCTAAATTCGGCGCCCTATTCTCAATTCTGCTGGCACCCATCTCGCGGCAGCGCAATCGATTGCTAGGCCTGGCGCCGCGGCACGTCTCGCTAGACCCTTAAACCTGGCACGACATGTTTCGGATTTCCGCTGAAAGGCTGAATATGTGGTAGTATTTTCTTTTCTTTTCTATCTTAGTAACCAAAAACTGACGACTGTTCGCAGGTCAGATCTGCCTCAACTGCCATAGGGCAGCCGTGAGCCGCGTGTCTCAGCTCAACCCTCACTTCGACCTCCAAGCGCCGCGCATTTGCTATCCCATCGCCTCCTGTGGGCCCGTTCCCTCCCTGCATGTGCTTGCCTTGATAGTACAAGTATTGCATTCTTACATGCAATCTGCGGTCTGCAGCCCCCCCTGAGGTTGCAGAGCCTGTCCTCTCTTTGTGCCTGCTCGGGCTAATTCTACGGCCGCGCAACATGCTCACGGTGCCAATCGTCTGAGACAGCATTTTGCCTGAAAAGAACAGAAAGCTTATAGACAATTCCCAAATGATGCCAAATTCGTGAGCACGAGTTGAAGTCCTCATTCAACCTCCTCAGGGCCCATCTCGCGCCACTCTTTGCACGCTCCATCATGACCCTTCAGGACGATGTCATTGCCCCGGCACTTGATCCGCAGGCCGAGGAGCATATCAAGGAGAAGAGCCGCAAACGAACCCTCGGCAATCTGCGACTGATTGACCAAGAAACGAATGCCGTAATTCTGGTCCCCACGCCATCCTCCGACCCCAATGATCCGCTCAACTGGTATGTAATTGCACACTGCATCTTATCCTGACAATAAACAGCATTGTTCGGTGGGTTTAAAGCTCACGCATACATACACTCAGGTCGAAATGGCGCAAGTATTATGTCGCTGGCGTTCTCTGCCTGACCATGGCAGTGTGCAACTTTCTGGCAGCTGGGCCAGCTATCGCGATGGTGCCCACGGCTATGGATTTCTATCCCAATGCTTTGGCTAATGGCACACTAATTACTTCAGCCATTCCCAAAGCTGCGTACTTCTTCACTACCACGTCTCTGCTTCAAGGCATGGGCAACATTGTCTGGGTCCCTGCTGCCAACAAATGGGGTCGCCGGCCAGTATACGTCGTGAGCTACGCAATCTACTTTGCCATGGCTATATGGCTCATCTTTGAAAAATCGTATGCCAGGTTCCTGGTGGGGAGGATCCTCATGGGGTTTGGTTCTGGCGCGGCAGAGACGCTTGCGCCCATCTCTATTGCGGATATCTTCTTTCTCCATGAAAGAGGCAGGGTCATGTCTGCGTATACATGCTTTCTATCTGTGGGCGCAGCTGCTGGTCTGATAGTATCTGGTCTGATTACAATAGACCATACCTGGAGAACCATCTATCAAGTCGGCTCCGCTTTGGTTGGCTTTGTCCTTCTGCTTCTTATTTTTACTGTGCCTGAGACCAGCTATTTGCGGACAGATCATTATGAGTCGCCCTCTCCAGACGTGTCAGATGAGAAACAGGTGTCGACTGTACGCGAAGAGACACAGAATTCCACAAAGAAAATGAGCTACATTGAGTCGCTTTTGGTATTCAAGGCTGCCGGTACGAGCGAAAACATGTTCAAAATGTTGATTCGCCCCTTTGGCTTAATAATTCTCCCGCCGGTGTTATGGGCTGCTCTCTCTCTAGCAGTGACAATCGGGTTTCTAGTGGCGGTTACATCCAACTCGGCTGCGGCTTTCAACCAGACGTATGGATTTGCTTCTTACCAGGTTGGGCTCTGCTATATCGCCGCCGTCATCGGCTCTCTCTTCGGCCTACCAGCAGGTGGCCACCTCGGAGACAAGGTTGCCGATGTCCTAACGAAACGAAACAATGGTATTCGAGAGCCCGAAATGCGACTCCCGGCAGTGATGATATCTGCAATCACCGCGCCACTTGCCCTGATCCTCTATGGCGTTGGTATTCAGTACAAGCTTCACTGGATATGTCCAACCATAGGACTAGGCCTCCGTAAGAGAATTCACCCATGAAACAATCACAGAATGAGTCTGAGTCTAATCCATTCAATGCAGTCAACTTCTCCATCACGCAGTCCAATACGATTTGCATAGTCTATGTCATTGATTCTTACCGTCCAGTGGCAGGTGAGATAACGTTGGCAGTCACCGGATTCAAGGGTACGTTTCGCTCGCTGCTTGTATATATGCTGTCAAGGGATTTCTCCATGACTAACACGGACCAGCCCTGTTCGCCTTCTTTCTCTCCTTTGAAACAAATCCCTGGGTCGACCTCTCTGGCTACCAGGACGCATTTGGAGCCATGGCGGGAATTGCGGGGGGAGTCCTCCTTATGTGGATCCCCTTGTATTTCTGGGGAAAGCAAATTCGGCATTACTCGTGGCAATGGAGGGTCGTTTCGTTTATACACTGGGATAACGACCGCGAAGTGGGAGAGTAAATATCAGTCAACATTATCTTCACTGTCGTTGACATTACCATCAAGGTTGCTTGCAGCAGTTCTGATTAAGGAGGCGTCCTGGCCGTCTAAGCGAGATACCCCATTTGCAAAGCTAGCAGCCAAACTATCGTTCCTCCGGAGTACATGGACGTTTTCGTACAACTGGATGAGCCGTAATCTTTTTGAAGTATTTTTAGCACAAAAATCCGTAGCTGCTAAGCTACCTGGGAAGTGCTTGGTAGTTGCGTTGTTATCATACTAATGGTACTACTGCCTGAATAGTGATATTACATACACGTACTCCGTAGATAGCTCCGCAAAATTACATGTACAGTACCATCCAGTGACCACGAAACAAAACGATGGAACGCTTCAGTCGTTTGAGCTCCCAGCCGCATTAGCATCCTCCAACCAGGATTGCCACCAAAAGTCAGCTGGGCGGATGACTAAGGGGCGCCACCCTCTCGATAAGCTTCACCCGCCTGAGCGATAAGTGATCGCGTGTGTCTCAACCTACATTACATTCAAGGGGGCTTCGACGAGGTGGTGATTCCATGCATTTCCGCTCTGTTTGATCGCTCTGCTGGCCTGACGCAGCGTCTCCTTTACAGCGGTTACATCACTCGAACATGACTTGAACCCTCTCAGGAGGCGTGGTACTGTGGTGCATCATCGCTCAAAGTGTCTCGCGCTTGGGGGGGCTTGAGGTCTATTATCATCAACACATAATAAGCTTCCCGCCCGCACTCTATTTCGCTACTGTTTATCCCTCGTTCCGCCGGAGCAGAGGCCATCAGGACCAACCCAGTTTCTTCTCGGCGTCACCGACCGTTCTGTCCCGCCATCTTGTCTTTGTTTAAGCCGCTGTCTTTGTCTAAACTGTCGCAGCATGGCCAGCCAGCAAGGTGGACCGAGCGCTCTCGCCCCCCATGATGCAAGGGAGGCGAGTGTCACTGCGGATGCGACGCCTGACTCGCCCTATTCGAGCGACGAGGAACGAAACAGCCAAGATTTTACTTGTCGCTGGCGAACGCCCGAATTTCACGACCAGGAGTGCTATCGATACTTTGACTGCCCGTCTCACCTGGTGGAGAGGCGACTCTCTATAGACGGCACCGACGAGCCAAGAGAGAGCGCTGCCGAAGCGACCGAAATTCGAGACGATCTCGTTTCTCCCAGAAGTTCGATCGACGAAATCCCAGAATCAGAACAAGAAGATACGGCAGCCGAACAGCAGCGGGGTGAAAATAGTCTTGTTACGGATCCTTTGGCGTCCTCGTCAGAGATAACATCTGGGCTGGCGGCTGAGAGAAGAGAGAGCCACACAACGAGGACGTCAACAGCGGATCCTGCGGCTCTACCCGCTAGAACATCATCGTTGCCGATCAGAACTCGCATTTCCTCCAGAAGTATCGACTTGCGGCCAGCCGGCTCGGCCAGCAGTGAAAGCTGGGGCGAGCTTTTTGAACAGCCCAGTGGAGCAATGTCTACCAGCGCGCCGGCTGCGGATATGGCAGAGAACACCTCGCCCAGGATGTCCGCACGAGACCAGCTATCAGCCATGTACGCTGTCGATACGGATAGAATATCGAATGAGAATACTCTACACCACCATTCTCTGACAAGGTCGTCTGAACGTGAGCGCGAACGCCAGTCGTCGGTTGTTCTTCCTAGGTGGCAGCCCGATGGCGAAGTGACTTACTGTCCTATATGTCGCACTCAGTTTAGCATTTTTGTGCGCAAACACCACTGCAGGTATGTTTATTGTTCACGAATCAGACATATGGATGGCTGACAATGATGGAAACAGAAAATGCGGGAGAGTTGTTTGCAACTCTTGCTCCCCTCACAGGATCATCATTCCGCACCAGTTCATCGTCCGGGCACCTGGCTCCGAGGTGCCACTTCCTCCAGCACTGTTTTTCGATAGTTCGGGTGGTGGTTATGTTGACATGAATGGACTATCCGGCGGCGAGCGAGTGCGTCTCTGCAACCCATGTGTTCCTGATCCCAATACAGCGCCTCCGCAAAGCCCCGGCTCTCCCGGGTTGTCACCACGTACGGCACGACGCAGGTCTCGGAATAGCACGGGCAGCGGATATCCGCCTTCACCTTCTGTCAACAATCGATACGGGGGAGTGTTTGCAGCTGGTCAGAGTAATGATCCTTACCAGTTCTACACCTCCAGGACAAGGAGCATCACCATGGTAGGCATATCAGCCCACGTATATAATAACACCATTAACTGGAGCCACTGATCTGACCTGTAATATCTAGGATCCAACCGGACAAAGAGCAGGAGGGGCTTCATCCTCGTCATCCTCACGCCGGCGCAGCAGTGCCAATTATGAGGTTTCATCTTTGAATCGCCTGCTGGCCGCTGGACCATCGCCCTTTAATATGCAGAACCAGCACCATATTCATCGACGACGTTTGACCGGAGAGCCGGGCTCGTCATCTCGACAAAGGGCATTGCCTCTCCCTCCCCAAATTGCAGAAGAGGATGAGTGTCCCATCTGCCATCTGGAGCTACCATCTAGGGAACTACCCAACTTTGAAGCCTTACGAGAGTCACATATCACCACATGTATCCAATCTCACAGCACCTACGGCAGCCCTCGCGCAGCGCCAGACAGCGCCACACCACCTCCTCCCCCGCGGCGCACCGGCATGTACACGTATCCCGCAACGGAGAAAGACTGTGTCGACGACGCGGAGTGCACTATTTGTTTAGAAGAGTTTACGGTTGGCATTCCGATGGCGCGACTTGAGTGTCTTTGTAGATTTCACCGATCTTGTATTTCAGCCTGGTTTGTCAATCACCCGGGAAGATGCCCGGTGCATCAGCATGACGGGTTCGGGTACTAGATGAAAAGACGGCCGACAG
Organism: Trichoderma gamsii; assembly: GCF_001481775.2. Lineage (NCBI taxonomy): Eukaryota > Fungi > Ascomycota > Sordariomycetes > Hypocreales > Hypocreaceae > Trichoderma > Trichoderma gamsii. The sequence continues at coordinate 854 of NW_020171382.1, read as the reverse complement.
TTGGCCCCGGCGGTGTGTTTGACTGTTTTCGTATATCCATTCGTTTGCATATTGGAGTTTTTTGGGCCAAGACTTTTGTCAGTTTTTGTAGGCTTGTTTGCCGGAGCACATACCAGATTCCCCTCCTTTTTACGATGATATCAAGTTATTCTGGCAGTCATGTTTTCAACTCTGAGGCTATCCCCCTCCTCTCTATCGGCGTTGTCGGCAATTTGAGCACAGAAAGCCTCTTGATCTGGCTGTTATGGATTCTTCTTTTTAAGCAAATGAAAGACATGTATACATGTGGTAGCGATTGGAATTGATAAACAGACTTTTCTTGTCATCTACAAATACAACGTGCCGTGCAACAACTGGATGCCCTTTCTTTCGACGTGACTGGACATGTAGACATGAACCATCAAGACGACAAGACTTGAGACTGATGCAACTGTGATTGTCCGAATTATGCTCCGTAGTCACACGCTGTGCCACAGCCAATGAAGAAATTCTAAGAAGCCAAAGGGCCCTTGCAGTCACGCCCGGCTTTGCTCTTGGTGATTATACCCCGCAATCGCAAACAACCGGCATCAGTCAGTGTGATGGGGTCTGGCCTACTGACGTGAACCCTTGAAACTTTGAACGGAAGTTGCTTGATGTAACGCTTCGATCGTTATACTTCATGCAGGTACTTTATTTCACAGGTTCTTTACGATACAGATCGTCAATCTACCTAGGTACTAGGTCCTATTACGATGCTTGTACCTATGATGGCTCGTATTCACCAGTCTATCACAAAACCCATGAGCGCGAGACAACGACAATGTAAACAATGTAGCGAGAATTGTTCATGCTCTATTTTTATTCCCCCCCCC